>NW_004524639.1:10428439-10429799 GCF_000260255.1 Octodon degus
TCTCTTAGTCTTTCTTTTATATTTCCATTTATTTCTCTTTTACTTTAAAAGATAATTTTTCTGTATATCAATCTACAGGTTGCAGGTTTTTCTCTGCTTTTAACCATTTTAAATATTAAATTTCATTCTTCTTGCTCACAAGTTTTTTGCAATGGTCTCAAGTAATTTTTATTCACATTCATCATATGTAAATTATCTTCTTCACTATGGATTATTCCACAATTTTGTCTTTGAATTTCTTCAGTTTGAATAATGTTCCTACAGTAAAAAATGAAAAGCAAGTTAAGACTTAAGAGTGTGCTTTCTTAGGAGAGCAATGCATCTAAATAATGTACACTTTGGCTTAGTACAATTCTCTTACATGTTTTAAATATGTTCGCGCTACTAGTCTAACTTTGAAATGATGTAATTAATGCTTAACTTCATAAGGTCTTGTGAGATAAATAAATGAATCTGACGATGGCAAAGTAAAGGGAGAATGGAAGGAAGGGAATAAAATATTAAAATGTATTATGTAAATGCACTAATTCCCTATACTCAATGTAATCATTATGCACTACAAGCATGTACTAATAAATGTGAAAGAAAAGATGCGGGAATTTTTAAGTTTCACATTTTGTACATCAATAATTTAGCAGTTCATTAATTGTAGCTTACATTTTTGTTTCCTGATATTAGCAACAATCATAGCTTTCATTGAAATTCACTATCATTATTCATAGAATGCACTATCAGAATTATCTTTTGATATGTGTGGAAGTTTTATATTCACCTATTGAATTTGTGTCTATGGTTTGTCATTTGACTTCAATTATCTTAATGAGTGAAGGGAAAATTACTAATTTTCAGTTTATTTAGCTCTCATTCTTTTGAGAATTTTATAATATTACATTAAAGTTCCTTATATGCCAAAATGGAAACAGGAAAGATGATTATGACTTTCATAATTTTAATAAAGAAATGATAATGTATTAGTAAGCTTCCCTAGTGTTAGGACAGAATACTAGGCAGACACAACTTGAAAGAAAGGTTTCATTTGACCTGAGATTTTATGCTTGGTGACCACAAGTTAGAATGTTGCACAGGAGGAAGAGGCTTGGTTTATGGAAGCAGGGAAGCAGAGTGGTGGAAGAGAGAAAGAGGAAAAATGAGACAAGGCCAACATTGGACTTTACTCTTCTCTCAGGATTGTTCATCCAATTAAATTGATACATCAAGAATTTGTGAAACAGGGCCGGCGGTATAGCTCAGCGGACTAAGCGCTTGCTTAAGTAAGTGCAGGGGCCAGGGTTCAATACCTGGCTCCACCTGCCGCACCGGCGCCACATTCGGATGCGCTGAGCCAGTGATGGAGTCCAGG
>NW_004524639.1:10429899-10431568 GCF_000260255.1 Octodon degus
TGTGTGTGTGTGTGTGTGTATGTGTGTGTGTGTGTGTGGCCATCTCAGCCCACCAGGGGGCGTTCTGGCTGGCATGTGGTGCTGGGGGATTGAACCGCAGTGCCTGTGCTTTTTGCTAAGCTTGTTCTAAGTAGGTGCTTTAGGCCACTGAGCCATCTCACCAGCCCCTAACAGCTACTTTATATCTTAAAATCAAATAGTACATAAGCCAAGGACCCTTACACAGTAATTTAATGTCTCTAAGTAACTAACACAGTCACTTCATATTCATTCATCTTCATTATACATTCACCAAGCAGCATACTTAGCATATAGCCAGCTTTATACTTCACCCAAGAATTTTTATCTCACAAAAACAATACAGCAAAAGTAATAAAATATCACTTCTGTGATTTGGTTCTGAAAATCTGACTTCTGTCAAGCAAATACACTCTTTATTGTCTTCTCTGCTTATACACTTTGATAAAACAAGCTACCAGGATGAAATCATGGCAAAGTGAGGGCAACTACTAACCAACAGCTAGAGGAGAATTGAGGCCATTCTCACATCAACTTAAGGAAACTGAATCTTGTGAATGAAAACTGCCAACATGTCTGTACTCAGTGAAGCTTTAAGATAACTACAGCCTAGGTAACAACCTGACTGCTACCTGTGAAAGAGCTTGAAGCAGAGGTACTAATAAGCTGTTTCTAGATTCTTGACTCACCAAATGGTATGATAATGTGTTTTAAGTCATTATGTTTTAGAATAACTGGGTAGAATGTAATTTTTCTAACAAATCTAAAATTACAAGGGTTCCAGGCATTTATTTTAGTTATAGTGAAAACCACTGTTGTAGTATTATCTAGTAGCAAGAAGTACTAGTCATTCATAATTGTAAACCTTTAATCAGCGTTCTTTGTTACCTCATTCTCTAGGAGTATCTGGGAAATAAAGTCATTATTTTGTAATTGCTCAAAAATAAATAAACAAACACTCAAATTGGGAGCAAAAAGTACTTTTATGTATTTGTTAAAACCTTAAATTTTGTTTTCATATAAAACATTCTCAACCAAGCAATGTTTCAGCCATTTGGATCCAGGCTGTAGCTACCCATTGCATTTTTTTGTTTTACACTCACTTTGGAATGAAAAGAGGGCCCCTGCCTCATCCCTTCATCTTCTTCAGTTATAGGTAGGCATAAGTGGCTCAGTGTAGCTTTCAGTCCAGCTCAACAGCTGGCCCAACCATACCACCTGGCTGCTCAAGCATTTTTAGTCTCAATCCACAGCTCAGCCTCAGACATATTAGACGCACACACCTCACTCACTCACACACAATTATATGTTTTCCTCACAACCTTCAGGATCACGGACTTAATTTCACTCACAGATTCATATAACTCTATTTTCTCAGTCTTTTTCATTATTTGCTACATTCCTAAGCCCATCCCAGTGTGAACCACTCCCTCAATTCCAACACTTCCATGTCATTGTGTGCCCTCCCACCTTGCAAGTTGTTTTTTTCTTTTTTTTTCAAAGTTTTATTGATAAACAGATAGCAATGAGACAGTTTCAAATCCAATCGGAAGTACAGTTTCAATAAATAATACACTGCATATATTCTTCTTAGTGGTTAATTGCTGTACAATAAGTGGACTTGTGATTCTACTTACAAACACCATTAGAA
>NW_004524639.1:10431668-10434163 GCF_000260255.1 Octodon degus
TTGCTGGAAATGTAATTTAATGAAGACAGTATGAAGAACAGTATGGATGTCCCTTAAAAACTAAAAATAAATCTATCATGTAATTCAGCTATTCCAATTTTGAGTTTATATACAGAAGAAATGAATGTCAGTATAACAAAGAGATCCTTGAAAGCCCATGATAAATGCAACATCATTAACAATTACTAGAGCATAGAAGTCCCATACAAATTGTTATCAAAAGTAAATTGTATGGGGCTGGAGAGATGGCTCAGTAGAATAAGCTCTTGCCTGACAAATAAAAGGGCCTGAGTTCAACCCCGGTTCAGAAAAAAAAAAAAAAAGGTGCATGTTTAAATTTTTAAAAAAATTACAGGAACCATTACACTGGTACTTATCCCCATCAAAATATCCCATCACTTCAAACACATCTCATGATTCTTTCTGAAACAGTTCTGTAAGTCTTATTTTACTAGTGTTTTTAATTGCACTAGCTGGCTAGATATTCTGAATCAAGTGAAAACATTTACCTTTCATGCTCACTTTGACTTTTGGGTAGAGCCACAGTTTTGTGGTGCCAGAACCAGTGACTAAGATGAGTGAGAACACACTGTTACTATTATAAGAGTCTGCCTTGCCTTTAGATGCTACTGGACAGTAGCATTCACTATATTTTTGATCATCAAGACTAGTGCACACACACACTTCCATAATGGCAAGAAGGGTGACAGAAGTGTCTTCAAAGAGAAGATGACCATTTTCAGGGGTGTTAACAGCAGGATCGTTTTTACAAAATTTGCACATTAAGTCTCACATTTTGATTACAACGCAAAGGGGCTCCTTGCCAGATCAGTGGACAAAGAAAATGTTGCATATATTCATAGTGGAGTATTATTCAGTCAAAAAGAAAAATGAAATCCTACAGCTGGCAGGCAAATGGATAAAACTTGAAGATGATATGTTACGTGAATTAGGCCAAACAGAAAAGAGTAACCACATACATGGAAAATAAAAGAAGTAGAAATAATCAATACAATTTTGACTATTGAAATTGTAAAATTTTTCGAGAGGAATTAAAAATACAAGTTGTTATTTTACAGTATATTTTTGGAAATACCACACTGAACTCCATTAAACTGCAAAATTAATAGCTGTTAATACAAATGTTAAAATATAATATCTGATATATCATTTTATCTACTCAATTGCTTTGGAACGCATACTCAATTTTATTCTCACTGGTGGATTTAGAGTTTAAAATGGGCCTCATTGATTTATTAAGATATACTTTAAATATTATTATTTGGGTTAACTTTAATACAACAATGTTAGTATCTATTTGATCATTTTCTCTTTTTAAAAATTTTACAATAATTATATTTATATCTAAGTATGAATACTATAATTCTCACAATATTAGTATTTACTTCATATTCACAACACTTTTAATTTTATTTAAATGTCAACTTATACTAATCTTTATTAAAAAACCATTTCCATGGCACTTGTTTAATTTTCCAAGGAGAAATTTAATGTCTGTGTCATATTTTTTGGTGATGTGACTTTGGAAAGGATGCTTCACCCAATGTGGCTGGGAGTCAGATTAAAATGGTGAGGTGCCCTTGAGGTTTCAAGTATTTTTCCCCCCTGTGGAACTGGGGATTGAACTCAGGTCCTTGAGCTTGCCAGGGAAGCGCTTATTCTACTGAGCTGTCTCCCTGGCCCCATGGGTATTGCTGTGTCATATTTTTTGATACAAGGGCTTGCTTTATAATTCCGAGTTCCCTGGCACTCACTGTATAGGCAAGGCTGGCCTCAAACTCAGCCATCATCCTGCTTCAAGTTCCCTAGTTGTGGAAATACAGGTGTGTGCCACCACATTCCAGGTGGGTCACTTGAAACTAAACTCTTCCATTTGTGATAACATTTTCATCTGAATCTGCAATGAATGAATTACCTCAGCTTTTGTTTAATATCTTTCTATTTTCCTTAATTTGAAATGTCAAGTTTGCTTTAATTTTGAATTAATTTTTGCCAGATATTCAACTCTCAGCTAATAATTTCCCCTTCAAGATTTTAAAGACTTTATGTTACCATACTTTGCTTTTCATTGAGTAGGTAATGGTGTTTCATTTTTATTTTTCTTAATCCACTGTTTTTTGACTTTTATATCAATTTTTCATCTAAGTTTTTGATACAGAGTATGTGAAACTCTGCTGTTTCACAATGTTTTGCCCTAGGTATATTCTTCTCTACAATGGTTCTTCTTTGGATTGGTGAAATGTTTAGCTTTGTGTTTCATGTCAAATGGCTGTTATAGCCTCTAATACTGAAAATCCCCTAAATCTGTTGTCTTTTCATTCTGGAAATTCAATTAAATACACATTAAATTACTGAAAATATTCATATGACAGTCATGACTGCTCTATCTGCAATTTGCTTTCCATGTTGAATAACAACAAGTAATTCAGTTCAAGAATCTCATTTTTCTAGTATTTTGTCTGATATTAAACTAC
>NW_004524639.1:10444533-10478001 GCF_000260255.1 Octodon degus
CTGTTGTGCTGACCATGCCTTCAGGGAGCGCTATGACAGTCACTAAGACTGGGCATGGTAGCATGGGCCTATAATCCCAGTATTTAGGAGGCTGAAAACAGGAGAGACACTATGAGTCTGATCTGTGTAGTGAGACTCTGTAAACCCTGTACTAAATATATTTCCAAAATGAAAAGGTAAAAATAATATTCTGGTAGATAAAGATAAATTTCTTTTAATAGTACTATTTTTCAGGGAATATGAGCCTGTCCTACTGGTCATTATATAAGAATTTACAAAATACAATTTTAAGGTAACTATATTATGTTTATAAATGAATTGTATTGATTTTGAGATATCATGAATGATAAGATTCAGTGCAATTTGTTCAGTGTTAAACTGAAGAAAGCCAATCTGTTTGAATTAATAACATATTTTCAAAACTTCAATTATACATTTTTAGGATCATCAAACTCTTAGACAGTAGATTCTGCAGAAATAGTTGAGGGAAATTAGTATATTACTATGTTATGTTATAGTTATTTTGCTGAAACACAAACCTTATTAAAATCTCAGAAAATGATTATACTAAATCAGGTTAAATTGTGTTAAATTGTTTACCAATTCTCTGAGAATTAGATTTAGAAATTTTTCAGGTTTCCACAGTCACAATCTCATTCTGGTATGGTATTTTCTTTTGTATTTTAATAGAAAAAGTAAACCAAGTCATGAAAAGTTGGTGTGGTAATGTCTAAATAGCTCCTTTGTCTGAGTTGATTGTACAAATACATTGGTACCATGCTAGGAAGTCAGGTCTACTGAAGGGGCATTCAGTAAAAACAGCCAATACCAGTGGAACATTTTACTGACAAGAGGAAGGTGATTGTGAGCAGGTACTTTTGCCCCATTTCCAGTGTGTGTGTTTGTGTCCTCAGCAAGGTATTAAAAAAAAAAAAACAGAATTAGACTCCCAAGTACAGTTAAGAACTGGGGATGGCAATGCATAAAAGACAGTCAATCGCAAAAAGGGATGCAGTTAGTTCTTGTCACTGGTCAATGCCATGGTCAGGATTCTGTAGTGCCTAGACTAGTCAGCCTTCTCAGTGACTAGAGCAGGTTTTTTTCTCCTGATGCTACTTCTGAGGATGTAGCCAGCTTTCTTGAGATTATCAGTTTATACAGTGTTGACAGGTCCAAGGACACACTCCTATTTCTGGGATTGGGCTTTCCTCTACTTTGGTGAAGCCAGGGAACTGTTGCAGACACATCTACTGCAGTGAAGGTAGATAGGGTAGCAGTAAATGGCCTCCTTCAAAGTGGTTTTCAGAGTTATATACTTAATTATTTTACCCACACAACATACCATCATTTGAAAGACTGAGCATCAGGGCTGACCAAATAGCTCAACAGATTAAAGGTCCTGCAAGCAGGCTCAGGGGCTGGGGGTTTGATTCCCCAGCCTGCCATGCAGACACCCCCCGTGGTGAAACTTAAGGGTAAGAACTGTTCCCAGTACAGGTGTTTCCTGATGCAGTTTGCTTAGATGTGCATTTAAAGTTCTGTTCATTTGCTTCACTTTCCCTGAGCTCTGAGGACCATGAAGTTTCCAAGTGATCTTTAGTCCTTTTGACATAGGGAATATATACAATCCTTAAATAATCCAAATGATGTAAGTGAAATATTATTGCTCTCAAACTGCTAGGTGTCCAGTACTTCATGTTCCCCAAAACTGAAGAATGAATTCTAGGAACAATGGAGGTTAAAAATAGGATGCAATTAGTGGAAGAAAGTAAAACTTCCATATAAGAGAGATAGAATGGGTTCTGGGAAGTGGGTTAACCAAGCTCCCATTTCTCATCAGAAACTTTATGGAATAAAATCATGAGTGAGTTATAAGATGGGAAAACACAATGATCAATTAAGAAGACTACAAGTATAGTTGTGGGTAGTATTGATCTAATGGGGAAGCAAATAACATAACGAATGTGTGTAGAAAGGACAACCACTTTTCTTGGAGGGCATGAATCAAGGCTCTTCCTCGACCCTCATGGAGGTGACTGATGTCTATTTAGAATATCATTCATTATTGTTTATCCCTGTGTTATGTGTGTAGGTATAATCATACTATCTTTTGTCTTGAGGTCTTGCTTCCAACAAATACACCTCCATCCTCAGTTTTAATTTATTCCCATCTTCTCACTGGCTGCTCTGAGGACCTAACTATGTCTGTTTGCCTATAATATTCCTCACTAACCTAGCTATCTATAATACTTTCTCTGCCAGTGGTACCACCTTTGGGATGAATGCTGGCCTATTATCTGATCCTATGGAAGTGGGGATTCCAAAATTGGCAATAATCTCTCTCAAAAGGAATTGGTGCATCTCAGATGTCTTTTGTGTATGGCTGGAAAGGCTCTACTCTGCCTTAGAATGTGCACTTAAAGACAGAAAAATAATTATAGCCACTGTACTGGTTCATACATTGTGTCAAATTGAATTTAGAAGTTTAAGTGACTCAGCAGCGAGCCAAGATCCTTAGTTTGTAAACATCCTCATTCTGTGTGTGAGGAGGGCATGGACAGTGTGTGAGTTCTACACCCACGGCCCCAGGGTAACTTGTTTTGTATTATAAGGAGGAGAGAGAAAAAAAAAAGGAGGAGAGAGAGGCTGCCTAGAAGCTGCAGCTCCCGCCATTCCTTTTGCTCTTCACTGTTTACTGCAGCCATGAACTGCTGTTTTCTGCAATGTGCCACCCTGCCTTGGAGCCACATGAATATGGACTGAAACCTCCATTAACTGTGAGCGAAAGAAATTTTTTCTTCCTTCATTTTGGGTGTTGGGTGTTCATCCCAACAATGAAAGAAAAGTAACCGAGATAGCCACAAACTCAGGGAATTACAGTGAAGTCCACAAGCACATTTTCATATGAGGATCCCCTGTCATTCTCCACCACTGGTGAAGTCTTGGGTCCTTGACAGGGGATATTATGGATATATGTTTCTTATTGTTCTCTTGCTACTTGGGCTACAACCCTTTCATCTTCAAATTTCCACCACACATGGTCACTTCCATTTTCCATCTTAAACCAAGTTCCCATGTTGTCAATAACTAGGATCCCATTCTGCTAATGGACTCAGGAGCAGCAAGGCAACCACAAACATTGGTTCTTTCATTCTGAGAGCCCATGAGCTTTTCTTCCCAGCCTTTTATTCATGTTCCCCAATCAGCTATGTTGTTCTCCTCATGATGCCTCTGACAGTGCATGACTGTCACTCTTTTAGGGGCCTATATGAAAAAGTCTTTTAAAATTTCTGTGATACATCATCTCTAACAATATTGTAGCACCCATCTCTGAAAAAAATAAAACAAAAAAGAGGGATATAAATAAAGGAATTTTTTATTTTGTCTGTGTGTGTAAGAAAAAAATATATATCCATATACAACATAGTTAGGATAGATATACAGCTACTATCTCTTAGTTCATTGAGAGGAAAGGGATTTTTTAGAAAATAATTATAATGAGAAACAAATAGCAATGAGACAGTTTCAAAACTGACTACTAACACAGTTTCAATAATTAATACATTGCATATTGTTGTGTTAGTGGTTATTCATTTTACAAGATGCAGACATGCTATCCTGTCCAAAACACTATTAGAACAGATCTCTCTATTCATCAAGTTAAGAGAATGCAACTGTATATCTACCTTAACTATTTTGAATACACAGATAAAAAAATGATCATTCATTTGTATCCACCTTTTTTGTTTGGTTTTGCCAGAAAAGGGTATTCCATTATCATTTAAATATTGTAGGTGCATGAATTCAGCAAAATAATCCCATATAGTCTAGTACTCCATAATAGTAGTGGGTTATTCGTAGGACTGGCAATGTCTGAAGTTGTTGACTTGAGCATTTTATAGCTCACCATATTAATATGGGGCTTTACTTTTTATACTTCATTTTTATACACTTCTACTGGATCATGAAGACCAGGATAAAACAAGATCTACATAACAAGAAGTGAAACACTTATATCTGATAAGGTCATTCAAATCCCCTCAGGATTTAACCTTAAACCCTGTACTACAGTATGTAGATCCTTTGTCAGTGCCAGCCATGTGGATGAGTCACAGCCATTGCTTGACAAATTTGTTCTCTGTGAAAGCCTGAGAGGATGTTTTCACTCCATGTGACTCTCCTTAGCCATACTCTATGGCATCGATCATGTTGCTCTGTGGCCCTGTAATCTTGATCAGAAAATTTAGGACACAACTGAGTTACATGATGTTACAGTACAGGTTCTCCCATTTCCTGAGTCTTCACTGAGCTTGAAAGGCTAGGGCCAAAATGTTAGCTGTCCTTGCAGCCCTCCTTTATCTCCAATTTTTGGTCTGCAAACTTACTTTTTCAACCCTTCAGAAGAGAAGCTTATTATTATTACCCTACAACATAGGGAGTTGAGCTTAACCTCACTATCTGTCTGAATACCAAACATCTTAGATATAACATGGAACAGGTATTTTCCTTAAAGTATTGATATTTTAAACTTTAAGTCCCTACAGAATATTAAGAAAAAAAATTAAATTTAAAAATATTTTAAGAAAAGGAATCACATTACATAATTTACATAGAAATTTAGAAATCTAACTATATACAGCATTGTAGCAGGACAATCCTGTAACATTTTTTTTCTTGTCTCTTTTTTTATTTATTACCCATTTTTTTAAACAAATATCTACTTGAGAGTCAGTACAGCAGTAATTGGTATGTCATGACAAGCAGTACGTTTTTAGAACACAAGAATGACAGGCCTTCCAAGCATGGCCCTACCATTACGCATTGTTATTCTCAGTGCAGTTGCTTAGTTCACAGGTATCAGCACATATAGTTAGTCAGGGTGAGAATTATACCCATTAACTGCTAGTTTCCAAAAATATGCTGAAGTTTCTCAGGATCATTGCCTTGCCCATCTTGTGCATATAAATGTATAGCTGTGCCCCTTCACGTTTCCTAGCTTGTCAGGTTTTTTTTTTTTAATTTTAATTTTTTTATTTTTTAAAGAAGATTTGTACTAATATTGTTTAGACCAGATATCATATTTGCATCTTGTCCTCTGAATAACTGCTAGGAAGACAACAATATGCAATATATTCATTATTGTAACTCTCATACTAACCTGTTTTGAAACTGTTTCATTGTTATTTTATCTTTAGTCTCATTAAAATGAGAAAAGAGATAATATGGCAACCATTGTTAATTAAATATCTGTGTTTTGAAAATCTACCAAAAAAAGAGGAAATCTGTAACATATGTATAGTATGTTACTCTGTTTCTGTCATTTTTTTCTATTTGTTTTTGCTTCTGTTTTCACTTTTTAAATTAAAATAAAATAAAATAACAAAGATTTCTCTACCATGTTTTACATTTATGCCCAAGTTTATTTGACACTTTTCTATGTATAAAGTTCCATGTATGTTGAAGATGGTGAAGGAATACATGGAATTTGTTTATATATTTACATTTATCCCTAATGCCAGTTAGTTGGTACTGCTTGACACACTAAGCTCTGCCTTTTGTGTAGAGGTCTCTTTTGGTAGAAATTTTTCCTCAATGACACGATTCAGGATACCACATCATATCTTGCAAGGCATTCTCCATCTTTCACGAAACTGCCTCCATCCATGAAATGCCCAGCATCAGGGTCCTTGAGAGGTTGGTTCCTCAAGCCTGATAAGCTGGAGAACACATCATCCATGACCTCAATGTAGTCATGGTTGGGCTGGTCTATCCCAACAGGCAGTAGAATTACTGGTTTCAGAGTATGCACCATTTCTAATTAGATGCATGAATTCTCACACAGTATTTTAGCCTGATAATATCTCTTATATTCCATTAATGCCAGTACTAAGTGTGACACTTGAGCAATCAGTTCTTGTCCCATAGTGAGTTTCTCAGCCTCTGCCACCAAGATTGCCATAGCTATAAGGATCAGAAAAACTTTGGCTAGCCTTTGGTAACGCAGTTAAATTGCTTGGAGAGGTATGACACCAGCCTATGCCATGACCCCAACATCTGGGTTAAAACACCCACTGTTACCTCAGAATAGTCATGGATATACAAGAAAAAAGGCTTAGGTATGTACAAAGTCCGAGGCTCAGTGTTTTGTTGTGGGGTTACTTGATCTCTTTGAAGACATTTTGCTCTACTTGTTCCCATAATAGAGGTTTGTGTGTGATTTTTATATATGTGTTTTGTCAAGATGGAGAAGTTACTTATCCAAATTTTACAAAAATCTGTAGCTCCAAGGAACCCTCAGACCTGCCACCAGACTGCCCATACAGAGATTAAGCAAATGGCCTGTTTTCTCAAAGATCAGAGTTGATGGATATTGGCAACAAATGAAAAATAAGATATTTGATCTTCTTCTGGCAAATCTTGGACATTTTTTTCTTTTCTTTGCAGTTGTTATCCAATAGGAGAGCAAGGAGCTTCTAGGTTTCTTCCATAAAATTTTCCTGACATCTCCCAACAGGAACAAGTCATCAACATACTAGAACAGGGCAAAACCATCCTGTCCACTGGAAAGGCTCTCAGATCAGTGTCCATCAGGGTGTCAAAGTCTGTCAAATGATATTTAACCCTTATGACAGCTTTGTCCTGGTTATCTGGTCTTTTTCCTTTTTACTGTATTTAGTGTAGGGTGTACAGGGTCTCACTACATAGATTGGACTCATAGTGATCCTCCTGTTCTCAGTCTCCCAAGCCCTGGGATTATAGGCATGTGCCACCATGCCCAGTCTGAGTACCCATCTCCACACACCCCAGGGGTGTGGCTGGCACAGCATGCCAGGGATCACACCCTGGTCTCTGAGCCTGAATAAGCAGGTGCTTTAGTCCACTGGGCTACCTGGCCGGCCCTTCAGCTGATCTTTGTCATCATTTTTTTGGATATATTTTCCACTGGAAGGCATACATTGACTAGCTTTGTGGGGCCAGGAGGTTGAGGAAAACGTCTTTGTGTTCCAAATGTGTAAAGAGGGCAGATTCAGTCAGTATGCATCCCTGAAAGTGTAGAGATTTGGAACTAAAAGGTTCATGGTGACTGTAGCCTGTTTTACTGCTCAGATTCTCACCTGACTGTTAACATCCTGTGCATCTTTTTTTGGATTGGCAAAAGACATGTGTTGCAAGATGACTTGCAAGAGTCAGAGGATTCCATAGCTTAGGATCCTCTCCAGGTGTCTATGTATCCAAATCTGTACTTTGTGTAGAATTAAACACTGGTGGTGGTGAATTGGCTTTGCCCCTGGTTTGAGTGCTACAATTTCCAGAGATATGTTCTAGGCCAACTTGGGTGGATTGTCTTCAGCCCATACATTAGCTAGTCTGAAGGGAAACTCATGTCCCACTTGTGGTTTCTCTATTAGACTGTAAAGACATCATTATTCTCTTCAGGTAATTGGAAAAGTCATGAATTTTGACTCTGGTTTACACAGAGTCAAGCAGTTTGGCCATGGTACTTGAAAGTTCTTTGGGCCTGTCAGTTTCTTAACATATCTTAACCTATTAAAGTCACTGGATAATCAAGGAGGTAGAAGAATTAATGAATGACTTTGTGACCATCTGAAATGTATCATTTTGGTAATGAGAAATGGTGGTGTGTTCAGTTTCCCATGGCCCTCATGGTAGTGACTTGTCTCTGGGAGAGAGGGTCTGCAGGTTGGTTTGGCACAGAATGCTCAACCTCTGTGTCCACAATGAAATCAATGGTTGGGAACGCACATTCATTTGGACCATAGGCTTTTGGAGGCCCAATAAAATAAAGCCCTATCTGTGCAGCCCCCTCATATTCTCTCATGGCAATCCCCCCTAAAAAGTCATGTTCTAGAACGCCTTGTGACTTCTAAGCTTGCTGGTTTCTGCCCTGAAAGTCTGATTTTCCCTTTCTGGTTCAGGGAGAAGGGACATTTTTGCATCTGGTAGGGATACTCGTTCTTATATACCCCTATCTACAATAGTTGCCACATTGATTCCAATAGAGCTTTGTCCCAAAGTTGGTGGTTCTTTCTTTTAGCTTTACCACTGGCCTCCTCATTTGCCCTGCTTTGTGCCTCTGGACCTATCCTCATGGAAATGTCCCTACCATTCCACCAGAGAAGCTATCAGTGAGTCCACGCTTTTTCTTCATTGTGCAACCATCCCATCAGGTCTCCCAGTCTTTATTTATAAACCTCTTTTGTGACCTCCCATAGCTGGCTGCTTTTCCTTTCAGTGAACTTTCCAGCTTCTGGAGCATGTGTCATGTATCTCCCTGAGCATTGCTGATGAATGCTATATTAACCATCCATGTCTGGATCAAAGGGGAGAAACAGAGAGTACCCACATAGCTTCTAATAGAATTGGTTCAGACTTTCTTTAACCCCCTGGAATACCTCCAATGTCTTACTCATGTTTTTGGTCCTCTTTCTTCTGGCCAGCAAATCATTTAGGAGTGTTTTGTGCTACCATTAGATCTGAATGAGACCCCCTTCTGCAGTCAGTTTATACTCACATGCTTAAGCCTGGGGGCTCAACTTTCTATCTGGGTCACTTTTTCCAACCAATGTATGGCACCCTGAGTGACCTGGCAAAGCTCCATGGTGTTGGATAAGGTCAGGAGTTGTCTGAAGATCAATCCCTGTGGGCTGGTGAATATGGACAATAGAATGCATAAAGTCAATCACCTCCTGTAGCTTCTCTGTGTGTGAAGGTATGTGATTCTTCAAAATAAGGAGATCTGTGGTGGTGTAAGTTCATAGACTAGCATTTATTCACCTCCCTGGATAACTGCCACTGTTGATCATAGTACAGTGGTCTCTGATTCTCTTGAAGTGGCATCAGCATGAAGTCTTGGAGGAATATGGAGTGTCTGGCTGTCAGAGGTTTCCACTTGACAGGCAAACACAGGCATGTGTGGAGTCAGAATGGGCAGCTCAGGGGAGGTCATATTTGAAGGGGTCTCTGGGAAGGTCTCAGATGACACTGAGGAAGAGATGATCTCTGGTAGGCTGATGTACTCAAGTGGGGTCACTGCAGTGGGAGGAATGGATGGAAGCAACAGTGGTGAATGCATAAGGAGAGGAAGCCTCCTCTGGCTTCCCAAATGAATGTTCTTTACTTGGATTTGGCAAACCATTTTAGGTGGCCATTACTCTGGCCATCATCATCCCACAGTTTCCCTCAATGAAGGCTTTCAGATGAAAATGGCACGATAGGACAAAATCTTGCCAACTCTCAATGTAAACAAGTTGGTCAAGGTGTGCAAGATCCCCAACAACTAACTCTTTACTCATGGATAATCATCACCTTATCAAATGAAGTCTCAAGAGACCAAACAATGGCCAATCAATTTTTGAGAATTTTCAGAGTTTTCTGAAGTTAATTTGTTACTGTAATCACTTGACTGTACACTTTTAAAAGTTTTTAACATACACTCTATTGGTTTGATTTAATTACTTCTTTGTCTTCTACCCTTCTACTCCCCATAACTGACATCTTTCATGCTCAAGAGAGAAAAGGAGGGTAAAGGGGGCTGATATGAAGAGACACACTCCCTTGGACAGTCTCGCTCCACACAGAGATATTCCAGGCACCTCTTAACACTGTCTGCCTTCCTCACATGCAAACCCACAAGAACTCCAACCCTTGACCCACAGTCCAGTACCCAGCAGATTTCACTTCAGTGAATTTTACTGAAGCAACCATAACACTCGTTGGTGATCAGTCTCAACTTCTGGCCCTTAGAGGATGGTTTGAACCTGGGCTCTTACCAATATGATGGGCTACAGTCCCCTAGATATTTTCTGAGCCTCACCAGACCAATTTACAGGCCAGCAGGGGCCAGTCTCCTTACTGATCAAAGGATAAAGCAGCTGTGATTGCTTTTTCCAGTGCTGCAAGGGTCACACTGCTGCAAGAAAGCAAGTGGAGCACACTTCCTGCAACTTTCCAAATCTCAAAAGATCCCCAAGAAATGTAGCAAGATTCTTTCTGAAAGAAGTGTGGCACCAAGGCTTTTCCCAGGAAATTGTGTTTATTTGTACTGCTACTGTGCTCAGTGGGTTAATACCCTAAGGCTGAACTGTAAACATGGAAGGGTTTTACCTTTATACAATTTTTGGTTTTTTGTACCCTGCAACTGCCTATCTAGGAACTAACTGAGCTGTGCTACCTTTTTTAATTCTGAGAAGGCTCTCCCTCAATCACATTCCTTTGTGAGGCTTTGAGTTACTCCTCTTCATAAGGGTGTTGCCACAGTTAAAAAGCCATCATCAAAGAAAAGGGAACTCTTTTTAGTTCCTAAACTTGATAAAATACTTCATTATTACATATTGTCATTTACTATTCCAAAGACACTAATGAGTGAGCTTTGGAATTTCTCATATTAGCAATTAAAAGTTCTTAGCAGAAAAAAAGAAGTATTTCCACTTATAATTTGTTAGTTTGAGCAAGTCAAGAGACCAATAGAAAATGCAAATAAACAGAAAGTGCAATTCTATCATGTCCAAATGGTGGATGATGATGTTGTAAATGTTGAATGTTTTCTAAGCCTTCATAATTATTAAATCCACAATTGATCACATGTTTAGTGATTCTCATAAATTCACATATTATCTTCACATACAATAAACCCTTTACAGGTGATATCATATAAAACTTATTTTGTCATCTTTTTTTTTCTTTTCTTTTGGTACTGGGGATTGAGCTCAGAACCTTGCATCTGTCAAACTGGCGCTTTTATTTTGTCATTAGAAAGTAAACACAAATTTTAGTAATGTGATAATATTTGCATTAGGCTTTTCTCAATTTTTAATAATTTCTTGGTAAATTAAATATCAAACATTAGTAGGAGTTTTGCATATCCACACATAATGATAGTACATAAGCAAAATGAGCCCTAATATCCTAATAGTTATACTGAATTGCATAAGTGTGCATCTCTGTTGTAGAATGCTGTTTGAATAAATTCATAGCAAAAGTATGTGGATCACAAATAATTAAGTTACATGCAATATTTTAACCCTATTTTCAGGTCTTCTAAATAAAAACGGTACACAAACCAAATTCAAAAACACAATACGAAGACAATTCAGCTTGATCAAAAAAAATCTGAATTTTGAGCCAGCAGATGGCTTACAAATATAAATTAATAAATGTTTTATATCATATTGAAGGAATGAAAGATAAAAACCATACAACAATGTTAATACTTGCAAAAATGTATTTTACAATTAAAACTGTCAACAAACTATATGTAGAAGGAATATAGAACTATATATAAAAGGAATATGCTTCAATAAAATAGAATGTATGTAGGGCAAAGCCACAACTCTTATCATACTGCAACAGGCAAAAAAAAATCACAGTTTGTAATCATAACTAAAATAATAAGGATGCCCTGTGTCACCCTTTGTACTGAATACATTACAATTTCCAGCTAGAGAAATTAAGCAGAACAAAGAAATAGGGTCCAAATTGAAAAACCTCCAGCACATGAAAATTCTAAATACTCCACTAAAATGTGAAGAACTAATAAAAATATTCAGTAAAGTTGTGACATTAAATATAAATATACAAACATCAGATAATATATACATAAAACCTAGTCATAGTAAAAGAAAAACTGCAAAAAAAAAAAAGACTTCTTATTGCACCCTATAGGTATATTTAAATTTTATGTTAAATTAAAAATAAGACATTTAAAATAGGTGATGCACTTTGATTCCTTATATAAATTTTTCACAATTTGTTTCAAAATTTCTTTGATCTATTTTTTGATATAATATTGGTAGAGTTAAAACAATGATTTCAGATACCATTATAATTTCACTACATATAGTCTGCTGGCTTCATGTGTTTTTTCATATTATTGTACAGGCATGTTTTGCCTTTTCTTGATCACCAATTTCCTCATCAAATATTGATTATAATAATACTATATTCCATATGAATAAAAAAGTATTTTTTTGAATTTTTGGAACTTACAATAAATAGAGCAGTAATTATAAGTTACATGGTTTCATATTTTTTCTTTTTCATTTGAAGTATAAGTAAAAAGTAAAGCATCTTGTCTTCTGTTCATGGAGGGTTTTTTTCCAATTAAAAGAATAAAATATTGAATGTAATAAATTATTTTCTTTTATCAATTTTATTGAGAAACAAATATCAAGGAAACAGTTTCAAACAGATTAGTAAGACAGTTACAATAATTAATACGTAGCATATTGTCTTCATAGTAGTTATTCATAGTACAAGATGCAGACATGATATCTGTTCCAAACACTATTAGTACAAATCATTTTTCTCATTGAATTAAAAGAAAGTAGCTGTATATCCATACTAACGATTTTGCATATATAGATACAAAATAGTCCTTCATTTAAGGTCAGTGAGAACATAGGACATAAGTGAACCTATGCTGTAACATCCTGTAACTCAGTTGTGTCCCAAATTTTCTGATCAAGGAGATTATGGGGCCACAAAGGAAACTGATCTATGATGTAGAGTATGCCTAAGGAGAGTTATGTGGAGAGAAAACATTCACTGAGGCTTTCACAGAGAGCAAATTTGTCAAGCAATGGCCGTGACTCATCCACATGGATGACACTGAAAAAAGATCTATAATCTGAGGTACAGGATCTCAGGAAAAATCCTGAGGGGATTTCACTGACCTGAGCAGATACAGAAGTTACATTTCTTGTTACATAGGTCTTGCTTTATCTTGGTCTTAACCATCCAACAGGAAAGTATAAAAATGAAGTATAAAAAGTAAAGCCATGTTAATATGCTGAGCTGTAAAAAGATGAAGTCAACAACTTCTGACATTGCCAGTCTTATGGAAAACCCACTACTATTATGGACTACAGGACTATATTAAATTATTTTGCTAAATTCATGCACCTACAATATTTAAATGGCAATAGAATACTCATCTCTAACAAAAGTAAACAAAAAGATGATATAAGTATTCATGGAGTTTTGACAATGGTGAACAGTGTTAAACTACCATCTAAAAGAAGACATTAAATATTTTCCATACTTGAGACATTTCCTTAAATTGATGTATAATAATTACCAAATACCCCACCCAGAAGTCCTTCCATAGACTACTTGGTATTCAAAATGTTAATATGTTGAATGTTAATATGGTAATATGTTTAATGTTAATATGGCAGTATACATCATTGATATATCCGTAGTTTGTTCATAGTTACTACAACTGTTACAAATAAGCCCTATTTTATGAATTTATACAACCTTACTCCATTTTTGTTCCTCTTCCACATCTTCCTCCTTCATTTTCTTCTTCATCTTTTCCTTCTCCCTTTCTACTGAGGATTCAAACTAGGGGTTCATGTATGCTAAGATTATGCTTTACCATGGAGCCATAATGACAGCTATCCAATTTCTTATTGTATATTTGGGTTATTTTCATTTCAAAGATATTATGAATAAGGCTATTAAAAACTTCTTTTAGAAGTTGTTTGACATACATTAATCACTCTGAAGTAAATTATACATCAATACAGACAGAAAATTATCTATTACAATTAAATGTACATATTTCTATATGGTTTCTTACATTTACATTTACCTTATAGATTACAGAACAATATAGATAATATCATTCTTTTGTGATACCAGGGATTGAACTCAGGAACCTGTGCTTGCCAGCCAGGTGTTTATTCTACTGAGCTATCTCCCCAGTCTGATAATATTATATTGAGAAAATAAATTTTCTTGTTTGCAAAGTTAACTTGGAACAATTAATTATTTGGTTATTATGTTTAATGTTTGTTATCTATTTCCCAAAAAGTCATTGGAGGGGCAACTTTATGCCATTTAGGTGAAAGTTTTTGTTAGGAACAGATGTACAAAATTGTCAAAGAGCTTTCATGTTTTATTAAGTATAATTTTTCCTGTTAGCATGCTGAACTACACTTTCAAATATTATGCCAGCTTTGAATAAGTATGCTATAAATTACTTGATTCTGTATATATTTATTTATAATATATATTCATGGTATACAACAGATATTTATAATATGTAATATAATATGTATTCATAATATGTCTATTTCATATATTCATGCACGTGTTTTGACAATTTAAAGTATTATAAAATCTATATTTATGAATGTTGTCTCCAAAACTATCTGTATGATACTATCATGTGATCCTGATTTAGTATTATCCTGAGCTCATAGGACGAGTTGGGAAATTTTTCACCACTTGCCTATTTTCTTAAAGAGCTTGAATAAAATTGATATGAGTCTTACCTGCATGTATGAGATAATTGGTGATGATATTAAAGGACTGGATATTTATTTTCTAGGATAGTATTCTATCATATTTTTAATTATTGTAGCCTTAAGGAGACTACAGTCATATCTGGTTAATTTGAAGTTTCAGATTTTACAAACAACAGAAGGCAATAAATCAAGGTTAAACAAATAAAACAAACTTTAATAACTTTGTCATTAGATTCACATATATTCAAATGGAAAACAGTACAGAAAGAAAGTTACAGCTGCCTGGAAAGCACAAAGTGCAAGGTCCTAAGATTGATTTTCCTTATAAAAAATGAATAAGTAAGTAAATGAGTAAGTAAATAAATGCATAGATAAATATAAAGTTATATCGCCAGATTTTTTACAGCTTCACCACCTGGAAGTTCAGTTACAATGACAGGAATTTCTTTACCTGGTTTTCACAATTTCTATTTGGTAAGGGTCTGAGCAGAGTGTCTTCTTCACAGATCAGACTTCATTTCCCTCCTCTCATTAAGGCCCAATAAATAGAAGTTGAGGCAAAATTGCAGTGTCTTAACTGTGTCCATGACCAGAACTGGCCAAGTGACTGTGGGAAAAAAACATCTGTGCACTCTAGCTAGAAAAGAGACTATCCTTGAACATAGGGCAGGGTCACAAATAATTTTTTGCTTAAGTCAGGCATTCTGATATCTCATCTTTAGAATAAGGTCATGACACTGTTGTGGACAGGAATATCTTTCTATATTAAAATTTAACCCTTTACTTAATAGATAAATTGATTTTTTTCTTATTTCAACTTTACTAACGTGTGTTTATCAAGAACTCGTCAAATTTGGCTGACTATAGTAGTATATATTTGTAATCTCTGGATTCCAGGTGGCTGAGGCAAGTGCAGGCTGGGCAACTTAGAAACATAATATTCTGTATCAAAATTTTAAAAATGAAATGAGAATTGTTTGGGGATATAGTTCATTGTGAAGACTGTTACTTCAATCCGAAGTATAGTAAAAAAATAAATAAATGAAATAAATGTATAGTTTTGAATTTCAAAATATCTTAAATTATTTTAAATTGTTTAGTTTCAAAGAGTATGTTCCATTTTGTTCCTAAATTAAGAATTGACAGTTTAGCTTTTCTACTTAACAGAATTGTTAAAACTGCTGTCAATTATTTTCCTGTATGTAAAATAAGAACTTGAAGTTTTCTTGATTATAGTTATTACACTTCCTTCTTTTATATTTTTGATTATTTTATTTAAGTACTCATTCTCTTATTCTATTCTTCTTTTTCCTTCTTGTTTTCATAATCATATTAGTCTGCTTCACATCACTGTGAAAAAATAGCTAAGAAAGAGAATTTAAGAAGGAAACTTTTGTTTAGCTTATGATTTCAGTGATGTCTGTCTAGGGTGAGTTGTCTTTGTTGGTTTTAAGCCTGTGAAAAAATAAAGAAATCAGAGGGGAAAATGGGGCAGAAGAGAGTTGGTCAGTCCTTGACAATCACAAAATAAATAGTAATTATGTCTGGGGACAAAATATATGTCTCAAAGTCACATGCTAGTGAACCACTCTGGAGTTATGTTCTACCTCCTAAATTTCTGTTAATCCCTAATAATGCTGTCAAATTAGAAATTCAAAAAAAGTTAAGCTACTGGTGAAGTTAGATCCATCATCATTCAGTAAATTTTAAGAAGGCCCAGCTATGAATATTTGAGCTGTTTGGTGACTATTTTTATGTTGAAATCATAGTGTTATTTAATTTTATCTTATTTTATATCAGCACTACTGATATAAAATATGATTTTGAAATTTTTTTATCTCCATTATCTTTTAGTTGAAAGTTGTTCCATTCCCCACAAGTTAAACATTTAGTGTTTTGTAAAATGTGTTCTAAATTGAAAATTTTATATTTTTGTATAACTTTCACCATGTCATGCAGTTATGACATATTGTAGCTTTGTTATTAAGTTCAAAATATTTTATAATATTCTTGTCTAATTTTTTCTTTACCCACTCATTGCTTCAAAATGTGGCCTCTTTTAATAAAATTCTATGGCAAGTAAAGCTTTAGTTCAGTAAAATTTTATTTTAAAAAAGAAAAATCTGCTTTAAGCATTAAGACACACATATGCTGCAGTCATGGCTATTAAATGGGTCTTGAAGCATTGGATCCTTGGTTGAATGTTGAAGATATGCACAATGGTTTCAGGGGAGTTATTCTCTTTACAAATCTTTTAATAAATCACTCTTCTTAAGAAGTTCTCCTTTTCATGATTTATCCAGGTTTTCAAGAAACTGTTCGAAAACTTTCACATAATGTACTAGACTGGTCTTATAATCTCTGGTTCTGTGGTTGATATCAGATTCAGTTTCATTTTATTCTTTTTTATTTTCATTAGTAGACATGACATTTAATTCAAGGCAAATGGAGCTTATTGTTAGAACAGTAAAGGGAAAAAACTGATCTACTTTCTGTAAATCAATAGGCACAGAAATCCCACATGCTTTTGGGTGAACACTGAACGGACTCTTCAGTAAATGATTGATTCCTTTGCTAAAATTGATATCCAGCCATGGAAAACAGTACTACAGCATAATATCTCACTCCCTCCAATGTCCATATTTATCATTTTTGATTTTTTTTCAGATGTTCCAAGTGTTGAAGTGAATTGTGAGACTTTTGAAAGTTTGTCTGAAGTTCTTCATGAATTATCCCAGGAACAAGAACTAAAAGCTTATCCCAGCTTTCTTTATTTTCAAGAATATCTTGTTCAAAGGCTGGCCAAATAGCTCACCAGATTAAAGCACCTGTAAGCAAGGGTAAGGACCAGGGGATCAATCCTCAGGCTTGCCATACAGGCCTCACACCTGGGCACACTGAGACAGCAATTGAGACTGGGTGTGGTGGCACATGCCTGTACAGCTCTTGGGAGGCTGTAAACAGGAGAATCAGTACAAGTCCAATCTAGTAGTGAGACCCTGAATACCCTGTAGATCCTACCCTAAAATACAAAAAAAGAGAATACCTTGATTAACTAATGCATATTCTTCAAATTATTTTTAATTATATTTATAGATATTCTGTCAAAAGTGTGATTTTTTTCACTTACTTGAATTTTCTTTTTAATGTCATGACCAGCCTTTATAAGACTCAAATATTCAACTATCCCAGAATGTACTGCAGAGGAAAATTTTCTTACTGATTCATCACAGACACAGCATTAAATGCTTCTTCTTCCAGATTATACCCAAGGACAATGCTTAAACCCACAGCTCTCCTTCAGCACTTGGTCAATGATGTGTGTGGCCATTGTCTTGAGGGTCCAGCACTTGGAGTATATGTCAGCAGAGCTACAGCATCTTCTCACATCATCATAGTCTGTCATGTCAATGTCAAGCACCAGTTCTTTCTCCTGATCCTGGAAGGCTCCCAACTTCACTGTATTGTTTTGATTGGGTCTGTGGGAATATACTGCACCCATATCAGTCTTGTATGGATCCATTTTTTTGTATTTCCTCTTACAGATCACTCTGGTTGTTGAAGGATTGGTAATGAATGTAAATATCATCTTTCAAGTGAATGATAATTCCCAGTTTTGAAAGTAATTCTTTACCACTCTACTGTAGTTGAGCCAGTAATAGTACTGAGAGTATGAGATGAGCCTCCAGTAATAAAGCTCAGGTAGCTCGGCGGGGTCAAGTATTTCCATAGCACAGGGACCGCCCAGTCAGAAATATCGCAAGAATTGGCGAGAACTGCACAGCCGAAGGTTCCCTCAAAATGTGTTCTTGAAATTAGCAATATTATTTAATTTTCTGTTTATAATATACTAACTTAAACACTTTTCAGTTAAATATTTTCTGTCTGTGTTAAATCTTGAAACACATTCAGATTTCTTTGTATAGTGACATATATTTTATCTTGACAAATGTTCTCTGCACCTACGATGATATGAAGAATGACTCTGACTAAATGTATGTAATATTAGTTTCTTTTAGTGTTATCTTAATTAACTGTCATTGTAAAACTATACTACATTTCTCTCTCTCTCTCTCTCTCTATATATATATATATATATATATATATATATATATATATATATATATATGCCTTGATGTACTTCTATATTAAAATGGCCAAATTAGTTTACCTTGGCATAGGTTATATGCCAAGTTTTTCTTTTCATTTTAACCTTAAATCTTGTCTATATTTTTAAGTAAAATAAGACCCACAATACAGTTGTTGTACAGAACATTACGGCATAACTAATTCTAATGTACTTTTAAGTATTGTGGTGTTAGACAAACATGGTTAGAATAGTGTAATTCATCTTACTGAAACACACATATATTATTTTTTCATATATTTTATCTCACTATATATTATAAACATCTTGTTAATTTGTAGTTATATTTATTTACCATTGCCAATCATCTGAATTAATTTTCTAAGATTATATTAGATAGATTTGTATATGTTTTCACACACACACACACACTACATATATATGTATACACACACATATATACACATATATATTATGTGAAGACATAAACATGATATATTCTTTTCTTATTCAAGAATTCAACAAGGCTGTTGAAGTTATCCTTCATATTCTGAAAAAATATCAACTGCACTTAACAAAGTATGAGAGCAGTCATATGAAGCCTGTGGCACACTGCAGATAAACTGACAAACAGCAATTCTAAAAGAATGCCAAATTCTTATGTGCATAGTTTTTTGCCATATATTATAGGCCTATCAAAAGGAAAAAGTTGCTCATATCTAGTATAAAAATCTATTTACCTCATGTACAAAGGAAAATGAACTGAAGAGAAGAGAAAGGGGATGAATAAATATATTAAGGTGTGTTGTGGGTAAACAGCATTGGGCATGGAAGAAGAAATATAAAGCCAGTACTCCCTCACACTGAAACCCCTATAACAATAGTCTTGAGCCCTGAAGAAAAATGACTGAGTAGCCAGCACTCCACCTGCCTTGAAGCATCAGTGCAAAAAGGCTTGGATGTAGAAGAAAATAAGTAAAAAGCCATACTCACTCTGCTCTGTGACTAGTGATATAACCAGCCTTATATCTCTTATATCTGAGAGTAGCCAACAGTACAATGGATGGGGAGCAGCATAGAGCTGACTCTTTCTGAGGATACTATAGCAATTGGGATAGCAGTACTGAGATAGGTAGGGTAAAGAAAAATGGCCAAGTACTCCAGAAAATTGTAGACTACAAACTCTGGTCCCAACCTCTACATCCAGAGGGCAAGATAACCCTGCTCAATCACTAACCCTACTGCAGATTTGGTGAGGTTACCCAGAAGAGATGGGGGTTTTGACTTGGATACTACAGAAATATGAGCATTTAAGGATTTGATTTCACATTTCTTTGCATTGATGCATTTCTCTACACAGATAACAAACACACTGAGAAGTAAACTAGAGAGACAATAGCTTTTACAATAGCACAGTGAAAAATGAAATATCTTGGAATTAATCTAATCAAAGAAGTCAAAGATCTTTTCAAAGAAAATTACAGTACTCTGAAAAAAGAAATCTTAGATGATTTCAGAAAATGGAAAGATATCCCCTGCTCCTGCATAGGAAGAACCAACATTATGAAAATGGTCATACTCCAAAAATTCTTGTATAGATTTAATGCAATCCATATCAAACTACTACCAACATACCTCCCAGACCTAGAGAACTTAATCCTAAAATTAATTTGGAATCAGAAAAGACCTAGAATAGCAAAGGCAACCCTGGGTAACAAAGACAAAGCAGGAGGCATTACAATTCCTAATGTGAAATTATACTACAAAGCTACTATAATAAA
Source organism: Octodon degus (assembly GCF_000260255.1). Taxonomy (NCBI): domain Eukaryota; kingdom Metazoa; phylum Chordata; class Mammalia; order Rodentia; family Octodontidae; genus Octodon; species Octodon degus. The sequence continues at coordinate 10,464,675 of NW_004524639.1, forward strand.
ATCACCATTGTATTGGCAACAAAGTAAACCTGAGGATCAATGGAATATGTTAGGAGATGCAGAAGCCTCTACAAACACACTTGCCAACTTAACTCCAACAAAGGTGAAAAACACGCTTACTGGAAGAAAAATAGCCTCTTTAACAAATGGTGCTGGAAAAACTGGTTCTTTACATGCCAAAAACTAAACCTTGACCCAGGTCTATCAGCATGCACTAAGCTAAAGTCAAAATGGATTAAAGATCTAAATATTAAAACAGAAAAACCAAATATCCCGGAAGAGAAAGTAGGAGGAACTCTTGAATATATAGGCCTAGGCAAAGAGGCCATGAACAAAACTCAAATCACACGGGTCCTATGTGAAAGAATTAACAACTGGAATCTCCTCTTATTGAGAAATTTTTGCATATCAAAAAGAATTATCAACAAAGTGAAAAGAAAACTTACAAATTGGGAAAAAATCTTAACTAATAAGCACGCAGACAAAAGTCCTGTATGTAGAATTTATAAAGAACTAAAAAACATTAGAGCACCAAAATTTAAAGACCCCATCCAGAAATGGAAATCCAAGATGAACATATATTCCCCAGAGGATGAAATTATAGGAGCCAATAAATATATGAAAAAATGCTCCACATCAGTATCCATCCATGAAATACAAATTAAAATAATATTGAGATATAATCTCAACCCAGAAAGAATGGCTATTATAAAGAAATCAAACAACAACAAATGTTGGAGAGGCTGTGGGGAAAAGGGAACCTTTCTGCACTGATGATGGGAATGTAGACTGGTGCAACCATTATGGAAATCAATGTGGAGACTGCTTAAAAAACTATGACTGGAAGATCCATTCAAACTACCCATCCACCTACTGGGAATCTTCCCGGAGGAACTAAAAACATCATGTCATTGTGATATATGTGGACCTATGTTTATAGCAGCACAATTTGTGATAGCCAAATCTTGGAAAAACCCAAGATGCTTGTCACTGGAGGAATAAATGAAAAAGTTGTGTTATTTTTATACAATGGAGTATTACTCAGTTATAAGGAATGATAAACTTGAAGCCTTTATATATAAGTGGATGGCACGTGAAGATATACTCATAGGTGAAATAAATCAGACAAATATGTGTAAATATCTTATAGTCTCCCTAGTGTAAGAACTCAAAAGAAGAAATAAAAATATAAAGGTCTGACACAGTTAAAAGGAAAGTGTGAACTTAAGGATTAAACAATTAAGAGAGGGCAAAGAGAAAAGCTAGGAAACATGACAAGGGCAAAGGCTTACATTTATATTCACAAGATGGGTAAGGCAATGATCCTGAGAATCTTCAGTAGGTTTTTGAAACTAGCCATTAATTGGTGGAATTCTCACCCTGACTAAGTACATATGCTGATACCTGTGAACTAAGAAACTGCACTGAAGATAGCAATGTGTAATAGTAGAGTCATGCTTGGAATGCCCGTCACTCTTGTCTTCTAAATACATACTCCTTGTCATGACATAACAATTACTGCCATAATGTCTCTCAAGTAAATGTTTGTTTTAAAAAAAAGGAGGTAACAGATTAAAACATGAGAAAGAAAAAATGTCATAGCACTCTCCTGCCACAATGCTATATATGGTTAAATTTCTAAATTTCTATGTAAAAATATGTAATTGTTTATTCCTATTTTCAAATATTTTTTCTTCACATTCTGTATTATTTAAAGTTTAACATATCAATACTTGATGGAACACACCTGTTCTATGTCATATCTAAGATGTTTGATATTCAAACAGATAGTGAGTTTAAGGCCAACTGCCTATATTATAGGGTAATAATATCAGCAAGCTTCTCTTCTGGAGGGTTAACAGCTTAAGTATGCTGATCAAAAATTAGAGGAAAAAGAAAGGCTGCAAGGACAGCCAACCTTTTGGCCCTAGCCTTTCAAGGTCTACTGCAATATCCTGTAACTCAGTTGTGTCCCAAATTTTCTGATCAAAGAGATTATGGGGCCACAGAGGAAAGTGATCAATGATGTAGTGTGCTTGACAAGAGTCACATGGAGAGAAAACATTCTCTCAGGCTTTCACAGAGAGCAAATTTGTCAAGCAATGTCCGTGACTCATCCACATGGCTGAAACTGACAAAGGATCTACAATCCGCCATACAGAGTTTCAGGGTAAATCCTGAGGGGATTTGACTGAACTTGTCAGATTCAAAAGTTACACTTGTTTTTATATAGGTCTTGCTTTTTCTTGGTCTTAACCATCAACAGAAAAGTATAAAAATGAGGTATAAAAAGTAAAGCCATATTAATATGCTGAACTGTGAAAGGCTCAAGTCAACAACTTCTGACATTGCCAGTCCTACGGATAACCCATTACTGTTATGGACTACTCAAATATATGGGAATATTTTGCTGAATTCATGCACCTATAATATTGAAATGGCAATGGATTACCCATCTCTGACAAAACTAAAGAAGGGTATTCAAATGAAGGACCATTTTGTATCTGTATATATAAAATACTTTAGATAGATATATAACTATTCTCCCATAATTCAATGAGAAGAAAGATTTGTACTAATAATGTTTGGACAAGGTATCATGCCTGCATCTTGTACTATGAATACTCACTATGAAGACAACAATATGCAATGTATTAATTATTGAATCTGTCCTACTCATCAGTTTTGAAGCTGTCTCATTGCTATTTGTTTCTCAATGAAATTAATTTTAAAAATGTATTGAATTCAGGACCATTTCCTTCCTAGTTTTACCCACTTTTTTATTTTTAGATTTGTTTACTTATTTATTTCTTCATGTATTTAGTACAGGGTCTACAGTGTCTCACTACATAGATCGGACTCATAGTGATCCTCTTGTTTTCAGCCTCCCAATTTCTTGGATTACAGATGTGCCCCTACACCCAGTCTCAATCTCTGTCTCAGCGTACCCGGGGTCAGGGCCATCATGACACTCCAGTGATCAAACCCTGGTTCCTGTGTCTGTCTCAGCAGATGTTTTAATCCACTGAAGTATGTGGCTGGTCCTTTTTCTGTTTCTTTTTTCTTTTTTTATGTATTTTGTACACAGTCTCATTATGCAGCTCAGACTCATAGTGATGCTCCTTTTTTCAGTTTCCCCATCACTGGGATCACAGGCATGTACCACCACGCCCTGGGCTGGGACTGATGTGGCATGTGGTGCCTGAGATTGAACCCAGTCTCTGTGCTTGCTTAAGCAGGAGCTTGATCTGTTGACCTATGGGTTTTATTTTTCTTTTTTAATAATAGAATATTATTTAATCATTAAAAGGAAGAACATAGATACATTCTGAAAATATTAAATACTAATTAATACTAATATTAAATACAAAAAGCCATGTGTGGTCTTATTTCCACTGATATGAGATCCTTATAAACAAAGAGCAAATTGGCAGTTTCCAGGGATTGCAGAGAGGGGAAATAGAAAACGACTGGTTAATGGGTGAGATTTCCTTTGGGGATGATGAAAATGTTCTAGAACGACAACACATTTACTTTCTGTTTTGGAACAAAATACCAAAACCCTATAAATTAAGAGAAGAAAGATTTAATTTTTGGGTCAGGGTTTGTAGAAATGTCAGTCCATATTTAGCTGGTTACCAGGCAAGACAACATGGCTGGGGGGTGGGTGTAGTAGAGAAGAAAGAGCTCCTGACATGGCAGGCAGAAAGCAGAGAGCCATCAAGGGAGAAGAATATCTATATCTATAATCTGTATCCATATCCATATTTATATCCATATCCATATCTATGTGCATCTTCTCTTCCAGGCAATACCCTCTGTGACCACTTCTAACTAGGCTTCCAGTCCCAACATCACAGCCAGCAACAAACCCGCCAGTGAAACAATCCAGTATCACACATCCACGATCCAGTCATCTCTCAAAATCCCCACCTGTAAGGACATGAGACTTTCGGGAGCTATCTAGATATATTCTGTAACATTCCGCCTCTGGCTCCCAAAAGATTTATGAGCATATCTTTATGCAAAGTGCATTTAGCCCATCTCTAAGTGTTGTCCAAGTTGTAACCATTTCTTTGCTTGTTTCAGCAGCACAAAGGGGTAACAGTTTCAGCATTGTTAAAAAATCCTGGTCCAAACTCTCTTCTGAGATTTAAGGCAAACTCTTAGCTGCTAACTGCTATAGAAATGAAGAGAAAGTGAAACACAACACATAATGGGACATGATAAACAAACCTTTCCATTCCAAAAGGTAGAAATAGGGAATGGAAAAGAATGGGACTAAAGCAAGGCTAAAATCCATCTGGGTGCCAGGCACAATGGCGCATGTCTGTAATCCCAGTACTTGGGAGGCTGAGGCAGGAGGATTGCTGCAAGTTTGAGGCAAGCCTGGTCTGGACAGTGAGCTTAAGCCCTGTCTGGACTACATGGTTGAGACCTCTCTTAAACAAACAAACCAAATGGATTTTATTTTTCTTTCTCTTTGTTTATTAGCTACCACTCTCTGTTTTCCCTCTACCCCACAAACAGGATAAAAACATTCTACCAGGGGAAACTCACTGCAAAATATTCCTGGTATAGGTTGGATTTCATTATATATTATTAGAGGTTTTCATATTGTGGTTAAAGTTACTAAATTAACAATTATCAGAGTTTGTCCCTTCCTTTGATGTGCATAATGATACTATCATTGCTAATTGTAGTTCTTTTATAATTTTTCAAAAATTATTTATTTATTTATTTATTTATTTCATTAGTTAGTTGGTACAGGGTTTTGCTATGCAGCTCGGACTTGAAGTGATCCTCCCATCTAACCTCCCCTGAGCTAAGATCACAGGCATGTGCTGCCACTCATGGTTCTGGTGGCTTACATGGATTTGGGTGGGCACTTAGACCACTGAGCTATCTTACACTTAGGATCTGGGTGAGCACTTAGACTACTGAGCTATCTCCTCACCCCCAACTAATTGTGCTTCTTTAGCCATGACACCATACCAGATGTAATCAATTATTTAACTTTGTATGATAACACTGTTGTGAGATACTGTAAGTATAAATATGCTTCAAAACATAAAATGGAGAATGTGAAATAGGAAGAAAACATTCAAATGAGAATAGAAAGTGCTGGCAATATGGCTCAGTGGAATAAGCACCTGCCTAGTCAAGTGCAAACTCAGGGACCGTGGTTCAATCTCCAGCACCACATGCCTCATCAACCCTGCCTCTGTTAGCCCTGAGTTGGCCATTGAGACCCAGAGTAGGAGCACGCACCTGATATCCCAGCACTGGGGAAGCTGAAAGCAGGAAGATCACTACAAGTCTGGGCTACGTAATGAGACACTGTACCAAATAGAGAGAGAGAGAGAGAGAGAGAGAGAGAGAGAGAGAGAGAGAGAGAGAGAGAGAAAACAGGCACAAAAATAGAAGATGGGAAAAATAAAGGAAGGGAAAAATTAAAAATGAAAGATAAAATGGACACAAAGCTTTTGGAATAAGAAAAGGAAACAGTTTGAAGGGAGTGGATGAGAACAGGGGAAATTAAAAGCAAAATATATGCATTCTCAAATTTCATATGATGAATGTGATCATTATTTATAACAACTGTACCAAAAATCTTAATTAATAATGAAAATATACACATATCAATTTCACACAAGGAATTTAAAGATTATGAAGTGTAGGAATGTACTGATAAATTAATATAGAATATGTAGAAATATTTATTTCAGTCTCTAGAGCCCTAAGTGTAATCTCAAAAAGATTACTTCCATAAAATTATAAATATTAGAAGACAAAAGCACACACTGTTCAAAGAAAAATCAGTCATCAGCAGATTGATGAATGACAGCAATGTTGGTCTACATGAGCGAAAATTTAAAATAATTATGATTATTGAGATAAAAATATAATGGCTAATGGCAAAGGAAGCTCTAATGAAAGATCAGTTAACATTCACAACTATTACAAAACCTCTTGGAATAAGTGTGAACCAAATGTATTGACCAGCAGTTCTTCTACTACAAAATGCCTAACACTTGCCACTTAAACAAGGGCAAGTTTTATTTAGTGCAACATTTCAATGTCTCAGTCCATGATTTTCTGGCTCAAAGGGAGGGCTATAATAAAACACAGTCATAATCTAATTAGATTAGATTAATAAAATTAGATTAGATTATTAGGGCAAAATTGATTAGATTATGGTGGTTGGAAACTAGAGTACAGAGAATGAGAGCGTTCCTGGATAAAAATGCCCTCTCAGAGCATTATAGGCTTAATTATTTAAATATTTTCACAAGTCAATTAAATAAATATTTTATTTTAATGAATATGAGTATAGTCTACCTGCATTATTTTCCAGATTTAACCAATATAAAAAGGTAGAACCATAAAGTGAAACCTGGTAAACACTATATGGTAAGGCAGGAGAATCACTGAATGTTGGAGACCAGCCTGGGCTACAAAGTGAGCTTAAGGCCAGCCTGAACTACATACCAAGATGTTCCCTCAAAAAAGACCTGAAAAAAAGACTATATGGTAAGTTCAGAAAATTACCACTAGTATGATTATACCCTTATATTTAACATTCATAAGGTTTACCATTTTTATTATATATTTTCACATAACAAAGCTAATTATATTTTTTATTGGTGTTCATGAAAATTGTGTTCTGAATTTTTTCTTTCCATCTACATCTGATAAAACTTAACAAAATTGTCTAACCATCAGTGACTAAGCATCACCACTTTTTTCTGACAGCTATAATGATAGTAGTGGTTTTAAATACTTATTTTAAGGACTGAAATATATGTCATTTAAATTTTTACCAAACTATGTTTAATTTGTTAGAAAAGTTACTTTTAAATGTATGAATAGAAGTGTTATCATTTCATGCAAGTAGTTTATTTCATCTAGTAGTTGGCATCATAAAAATCTCAGTTATTAAATTGAAAAATCTTCACTTTAATTTCTCTCATTACATTGCATATTTTTTGAATCAGAGCTTCATAAAACTCTATAGGCAAGAATATTGTATACTTGTCAGAATTGTGTGAAAAAATTCTCAATTTACTTTCTCTTATTATATTGCATATTTTGTCACTGAATTTTAAAACTTTCTATAGACAAGAACATTGTGTGTTTGTAATATTGTCATAATCATATGAAAATTCTTCAAAAGTGTACATATATTTTTCTACAAAGATAAAGATTTTGTCATTTTTAAATATATGTGTAATGGGTCAACTCACATTTTAGATCATAAATGTAAGTCTTGTATTTTCTGTTGTGTAAAAATGTATACTCACCACTGTTCTAAATTGTATCATTGGTCTTTTTTTTTTTTTTTTTGAATCGGAGACTGAACTCAGGCCCTTGCACTAAGCCAGGAAAGTGCTTATTCTACTGAGCCATCTATCCAGACCCTGTTCTAAATTGCTTAATAACTAGTGGCTGTTTTTAACTGTTTGCTAAAATAAAATTCCTCTAATCCTCACTAATTCCTGTAACCCTCACCAATTCCTGTTAACAAAGTTAGTTTACAGAGATGACTTCAAAAGGAAATTAAATGGGCTTTAACTTCTTGTAACCATGGGCTATATGAGGCTGCATGCAGGTACTCAGGTGCAAGATAACCAAAAACTAAAAGAAAGCCCCAGGAAATTTAGTTTGAGTAGTGGTCACAATTACCCTGAAAGCATTATTCTGTGTCAGACTATGAATTTGTTTACCAAACAGAATGTTGTTCCGGGTTTTAAAGCGCCCCCTGCTTCCTGGGCTAGCCAATCCTCCTTTTGGTCTTCTCCTGTGTGAGAGTAGACCAGGGCCAGAGCTCAGTAATAAACAGTTTAGCAAATTCCAATCTGGTTGATCTAGTTCTTATTCTGAGGGATCCATAACAATATGCAACAAAATCACATGAAAATAATGCTTGTCTCTTATTCTGATTCATTGGAGGTATGCTTTTAACTCAGTTAGCTTTCCTCAATAATTATAAGTTTTACCTATTACCACTTTTCCTTGAAAAATTAACTTCTTTTTCAAGATCCTGAAATCAAATATTTGAAGTCAAGGAAAACAACTTAAACTACTATTTTATTTGAGAGGTTATCAAAGAGATGCCCATAATATCATAAATGAAATAAGAACACAAAGGGCTTTTACTGTATGAAAGAAAAAATTTTAAAAAATCAAACAAGTAGAGTCTAAAACATGAGGGAGGGGTAAATTGTAAGAAATTCTATACTATATGTGTTACATATGTTGCTCTGTCTGTTTTTGCTTTTGTTTGTTTTTGTTTCTGTTTATCCTTTTGCTCTTTAAAAGTTAAAAAAGAGAAAAAAAAAGAAAGAAAACATATATAAAACTAAAATGTTGCTTGTTATCCACCAAGCACAAATATTAGTTGACCTACCTACCCAAAAGAAAGCCTAGAGATGGCAGTCCACTTATTAATTTTTATGTGACATTTTAACTAATAAAATTTAAAATGCAAAATATTAAGCCAATATAAAATTCAAATTAAACATTTCTTCTATTCACTTTGTCAGATGATTTTAATTTTATGTTTTAGAGGCCAGGGAGATAGCTCAGTAGAATAGGCACTTCCCTAGCAAGCGCAAGGGCCTGAGTTCAATTCCTGGTTCCACAAGAAAAAAAAATAATAATCAATTCATTCTTTGCTAGACATTTATAAAAAAGGGCCAGGGAGATAGCTCAGTAAAATAAGTGCTTGCCTGGCAAGTGCAGGGTCCTGAGTTCAATCCTCAGTACCACAAAAAGAAAATATATTTTAATTTATTAAAAAGCAACTATATACAAAAGCAACTATTTTACACACTTAGGATTTTTATTATCATTTATTTACAAGATGAGTAAGGGTACAGAATGCAACAACAGTAAAACAATTGATAATATTCTTTGTGACCTTGGAATAAATTGTGTGGCAGTGCAAACTATCATAAAGGAAACTCCTCTGTTTTCTTCCTATCTATAGAAAATGAGTATCCTCATCTTCTGTCATCATTGATTCATTAAATTTTATTGTGTGTGATTCTCCCCAAGTAATTCTTTTTGAGTAAAACTACAGACCTATATTTAAGATGAGTTTACTAGGGAAAACATTCCCAACATTTCTAAAAATACTGTTCAAAAGTCTATGAATATTAGGCACACTGATATACTGTTCTATTATTTTGATCTATTGATAGAGCTCAAATTTTAGAGACTGTGTGAGCTATAGCTGTAGAGAAATTAGGAATGAAGTATCACATATGAATTCTTAAAGTTAATGGTTTAAAGTTAACAAAAGATGACTTGCATAGCAGTGCAATACAGGCTTTGAAAATGAAGCCTGCTGAAAGAGCAGGCACAATTTGGAAAGGTCTGGGAAAATGAAAGTATTTTTAGAAACAAGTAAGGAAGAAGAATTGTCTAATGATCTAGACTTTTATTTAAAGGAAACTATTTCACCGTTAAGCATTACATAAATAAAAAAGGTAAGTCTCTTTACAATCCAATTGTGTTTTATTGTGCTCTTCTCTTGCATTATGGCATTCAATCTATGGGTATAATTTAGCAACCATAAATTTGTCACTTGTACTATTCTATTTTACTAGATGACATTATTTAAGGCCGTGCAGCTTCTTCATAGCAATTCCACATTGAAATTTAGATGTTTCCAGATGTTTTACTCTTAATCTCTATTGACTTCAAAGATGTGATTTCTTTGCTTTATTTATTCTTTACAAGAAAAGCAAGTAATTTAGTATTAAAATGTTTGATGAAAAATCCAGACACATTTCAGTAAAAAATGTTTGGGTCAAAGACCTAAAAGACAAAGTATCATAGTTACAAAATGTTGATTCATATGCATTTGTGATGTATAATTATGCTAACTCTGAGATGTTGATATATGCAATCCTGATACCTTTTGCCCACATTAGTTACTTTCTTCATTGTCTGATTGTCTGAACATGATCTTTGACATCAACACTTGAAAGAAGTTTGACATGGCTCATGGTTTCAGAGGATTCAGACCATGACTGGCTCACCCAGAGGCAGAGGAGGTATATTGGAAGGGAGTGGGGAGACAACAGCTGCTGAAAGTATAGAAGGCAGGAAGTAGAGAATGGAGTAGCTGAGGGGTAGATATAGCCTGATCATGGCTCCAGTGAGCCCCCTCTCAATCAGCACCTACATCCTAATAATATATTTACATATCAATTCTTCAATAGTTGAGAAAGATACAAGATAAAAAAGAAAAAAGAAATCAAACATATGTAAAAGTAATTTTTTTAAATTTACAAAACACAAACATTAACTTATGTTTACCAGCATCTTCATTACCAGCATTTTCATCCACTGATGGAGAAATTCCCCACAGGATTGAAAAGCCTAATCTCTGTATGTATACGCATTTAGGGGACATGCTCAATCTAAATCATAATTTCTTCCCCTGCAACCCAAGAAGCTATGGTCGCTTGCTGTGTAAAATTTACTTAGTCCATCTCTAGATATCTCTAAACCATAATATATTCATGCGCACTTTCTTTCCTCTTTTCATGAACCCTTCACCCATTTCCAAAAAAGCCTTTCCTCTAACATCTCTCCAATATTTTGCTCTTTATTTTTTTAAATTTTTGATTTCTCGTGTAAAATAAACTGTAGCACCACATGCTATAATCAAGGAAAATGAAAATACATATATTTTAATATTAAAATCTTAAACTTGAAATATGAATTCTCTAAAATAATTGAAAATTATTTGAAAGACTTATTTAAATTTTAAAAGCAACTTTTAGGTATACATAATGATTACATTCCTAGTAGGGGATTTATACAAGTATATGATATCATTTAAATCGTTTTTCCACATTCCCCTGCACATCTTTCAAACCCTCTTCCCTCTCTTATTTACAAAGTCGGTGTTTCCATTTTTTATTTCCTTTTACCCATTTCTTGTTTGTATATGGGAAGGAAAGAAAGGATGTATTTTTTTATTTTTTTTTTTGTCGTCTTGAAATGGGGCCATGTAGGTAAAAGAGAAATGCTGAAAAACTGGTTCAAAATATGTAAGAAAATTTAGAAAAAATCAGAGGATAAATAATGCTGATGGAATTGTCAGTAAGACATTCAGAGTGAGGACTATAGTTGCTATTATTGGATTTAAAGGTGGACAAATAGATGTATGTTCCTAGGAAGGAGATTAGAATATCTAGTAATGAAATAAAGACTTCATAGCTGTAATATCAAGGGAATTTGATTCTGTATTACATCTGGATGAACTGGGAAGGGCATAGATTAATCCTCTAACTTCCACAGTGATATGCAATGCCATCTATAATTTTATTGTGGACTCAAAAGACTTTCAGCTGAAAATCACCTTAAGCCCATCAGACCTTTAACATACAGATCTTTGAGATAATGTATTTGTACAGGTTTGAATTTCAAAGTATTACAATACTTTGTGACTGAGATGGTAGACAATGAATTTAACATCTTATGAGATATAAGTGTAAAATATTGAATTCTACGTATCCTAATAGGGTAAATTTTTTGCCTTTTTTGTTTGTATTTTATTAGGGAATGTCTACAGGGTGTTCAGGGTCTCACTGTGTAAATCAGGATCATAGTGATCCACCTGTTTACAGCCTCCCAAAAGCTGGGATTACAGATGTGTGCCACCACATACAGTCTCAATTGCTGTCTCAGCGTGCCCTGGGGGCAGGGTGGGAAAGGCAGGCCTGGAGATTGAACCCCCAGCCCCTGTGCCTGCTTGCAGGGCCTTGAATCTCCTGAGTTATTTGGCCGGCCCTTGCTATGTGGTTTAAATGTCAATGAGCTTCATTACTAGCATTATCTGATCAAAATGAAAATTTTGCAATTGTTATAAATCTAAATGGTGGAAATTCAGCATATACTGACTTGATGACATCTAGATTAAATATAGTTTTATATGTTATGGTAATTAGCACTTTCTGTTCTGTGAACTTACTAGTTGTCCTTATTGTCACACTTTTATGTGTTTTTATTGTATGTTTTTCTGTCACATTTATTATGAGTATTAGCTTTGTATTTAATGATGAAAAGGTGGCCTAGTATAAGAACCCTAAAGAAGAAATAAAGCCTGAGAAGTATGACAGACATAGTTAAATGAAAAGAAACAAAATTTAAGAATTAAACAATGAAGAGGAGAGAAAGGAAAAAAGATAGGAAAAATGGTAGGGGCAAAAACATGCAACTATACATAAAGGATGAATGAGGTGATTTTACTAAGAATTTCCATTAGTTTTATGAAAATAGCAGTTAATGTGTAGAATTCTCTCCTTGATTAACTGTATGCTGATATCTGTCAACTAAGCAACTACATTGAGGACAGCAATGTGTAATACTAAAACCATGCTTGCAATGCCCGTCATCTTGGTCTTCTAAATATGTACCTTTTCCAATGTCATATCAATTATTTCTATACTCTCTTTAAAGTAATTTTTTTAAAAAAGTAATAAAAGAAAAAGTTACACAAGAACAAAAATTTAAGATTTCTTGAAAGCATAACGTAATATTCAGTCATATGTTCCATCTTCCATAATCATATCTGCTAATCTGAGCAACAGATTTGATGACAAAAATAAATATAGCACCCATTGATATTCAGCTATTCTTGTTTTGAAAAGCTGTAACATATGTAATGTTTTATGTAGCCCTGTTTCTATATTTGTTTTTGTTTTTCTTCCTTTTGTTTTTCTCTTCAAAATAAAACAAAATTATAATAGAAAAGAAATACCTTTCAAGAATAAGTTGCAGACATATGGAAAGGACAACAATACTAATAAAAATTGCATTTACTTAGAAGCATTCAGAATGTAAACAAATCAGTTGTGACTTCTTTTTTTGCAATTACAGAGTAGTATTTAGTTAACAGAAACAAAAACACAAAAAAAATCTTGATGATTTGTTTTTATACACCAAAAAGTAAGCTTCAATACTTTTTTATTTTTATTTTTCATTTTTTGGTTTTTGTTTATTTGCTTTTTCTGTATTTTAGGAAAGGGTCTACAGGGTGTTCAAGGTCTCACTACTAGATCAGACTCATAATGATTCTCCTGTTTACAGCCTCCCAAGTGTGGGGATTATAGGCGTGCACCACCATGCCCAGTCTCAATTACCCTGTCAGCATGATCTGGGGGCAGGGCCGGCATTGCAGTCCCAGGGATTGAACCCCTAACCCCTGCTCCTGCTTGCACGCACTTTAATCCACTGAGCTATTTGGCAAGCCCCACTTTTTTATTTTTTGAAAAAATATCAATTATCCTGATACATTATACTAAAC
>NW_004524639.1:10485202-10489707 GCF_000260255.1 Octodon degus
GTAGCAGGAAACTCTCCGCACACTCACTGGACCTGGGCTAGGACTAGGACTCAAATGAACTATTCTTACACAAAAGTTTTGAAATTATTTTTACCAAGAGGGAAAGAAGTTAATTATTTTACATTTTAATCTTATAACCTGGTATGTTATTCAATTTTCATTTATTTTCACTCAGCTCTCTTGGGTTTTCTAGTTGAAAAATCAAATTATCTCCAAATAAACTCAATTATGTCTTTTCTCTTTCAATATTATGCAGAATATTTAATTATATCATCTTATTGCATTTATAAAATCTTCCAAATTAATATTGAATAATACTGAGCATAGAAGGCACCTCTTAGTTCATTATTTTTAATGGAAATGACTGCAGATATTTAAATTTTAAATAAAATTTGCTAATTCAGTTTATAATATGTTACTCTTATAATTTTACTTATTTTCCTTTAATTTCTACTTAAATTATACTGCTTGTTTGGAAATGTGAGTGAGTTTTTATAATTTTTTAGCATTCATTTATATAATGTACTTTTATTTTTATAATGAATTATATTTTTACAGTAATTGGTGGTCAAATATCTTTGTATTTTTACTTTATAATGGATTTTTATTTTAATATACATGCAAATTTTAAGTATTAATATTTCATTGATTTTTGGAAGGCACCAGTATGAATAGGTAAGTTAGAAATCTGTTTTAACTTATATTGAGCAAGGATGCCAAACACAATTATAGCCATGGAAACAAGAAAGTATAAATCATAAGGTTATTACTAATTTGTCCACAATTTTAAAATTCTCAAGGTGTATTAATATATTACAGAGAGGTCTTGGCTCTTTGTTAGTTAGCAGAGATGTTAGTTCAGATAATAGTTTTGATTGTGTGTGTGGTGGGGTGGCGGGAGAAGCAGACTAAAGGCAAAAACTGGAGTTCAAAATAGCTAATGTTATGGATTGAAATCAAGATTATCAAACACAAATCAATTTTATTAGCTTTGCTATGAGAATACCCTTCAACCCACCTTGGAAATTTTTATACATAACTAGAAATAGAAATAAAGCTTGAAGTCAGATGAGGGCATTACAGTATTAGGTGTTTTATTTGTTCCTAAAATTCAGAATATTACCATTGATGATGAATTTTTAAATGTAAATTTGAGCTCAAGCAAAATAAACTTGTGGTTGAACCTATTATAACTTTGAGATGACAAAATCAATCATTTAAATCTCTAATGAAAGAAAATTTTGGATAGGATTTAACAGAAAATCACAAGAGAACACAATGCAGTAAAAGGAGTAGTATAGAATCTTTTCAACAAAATTTTGGAATACAAATGATTATTCCCTTATCTTACATGACACACATTAAACTTTGCATTTTGTAAGTAAAAAAAATCAAAATATAAGTAAGAAATAATATTATACATCTGCCTAAAATTCATGAACACAACATGTCCAGCATAGGAGAATAATCTATGAGACTCATGAACCAGAAAGAACTTTAAGTGATTGACAAGCAAACTAGAGGTAACAAAGGCAGAAATACACAGGGTACAAATAAATAAAATAAAATACAAAGAGATTGTAGAGTCACTAATGAATTGTAGTAGCAACTTTCCAGTAAAAGATAGATAGGAGGTATGAAGATGTGGGTATTTTGGGAGTAATATGAAAAACTGAAACATATGAAAATGATATTTGGAATTGAACATTACTATATTTTTGGTGAAAAATTATTTTGGTCATGTCAACAGTAGAATGAAAGTCACAGCAAATAAAACAATGAATTTGAAATCAGGTAAATAGTGATGCTGCAAAATGAAATAAACACAAAATTACTGATAAAATATGTGATCTTGAGAATAATATGAAATAGATGCTTCTGTCTTAATTTTACAGCAGAACAATTTTCATCTAAGGAAGTGCGTATGAAGCAGCAGCTAGTAGTCTTCAAAATACGCAGCAGTTTGCAGTTTTGAAACTAGGTTTTGCTATTTATAGTGACACACAGAGCTTCCAATTGGTTCCAAATTGTTCTTGCTCTATTCTATTCTGTGTATAATCTAGCCTGTCTTTCTGAATTTTTGTCTGATGAACAAATAAGATTCGTAAGGCCACAGAAACAGCATATGCACCTGCATATCTCCACCATGTAGTTCTTGCTATTCTGTACTGTATCGTTTCTTTTCTATCTTTTTATTTTTTTTTTTAAACAGGGATTGAACTCAGGCCCTTGTGCTTGCCAGGGAAGCACTTATTCTACTGAACCATCTCCCCAGCCCTGCTTTCCTCCTTCCTTCCTTCCTTCCTTCCTTCCTTCCTTCCTTCCTTCCTTCCTTCCTTTCTTTCTTTCTTTCTCTCTTTCTTCTTTCTATTTCTTATTTCTTTCTTTCTCTTTCCATACTTCTATAATAGGCAACTTTTCCAATGCTAACACTGTCATTTTTTACCTTCTCTTCATAGTATCTCTCACCCGTTTGCAATTCTAATTTCTATACTAGGTCTCATAGAATTACAGTGATTGTGCTTTTTAAAAATGTACTTTAAGAACAAAGTAAATATTTTATAATTGCTATTTTATTAAAAACTTCTCAATATACTTTGTAATTTCCATTATTTTAAATTTAAAAAAATTTGGTGTTAGAAACCTAACAATTTTCAATGTCAGTTACTTCATTCTGACAAAACAAATTTGTACTGTGATTATGACATGTAAAATAATCTCTTTTGGTCTCTATATCATCAGCAATGTTTAGCATAACTGGATAAGTAGGGAGAAATGTTCAATGTAAGCATTGTAAAACAGAGTACTGGGCTGACACACAATAAACCTCATTCTGAGTGGACGCTAGTATACTTATTACCAGGTTTACCCTCAAATATCTGTCACTCAAGTAATAGAATATACGAAAGACTATGTTTATTTCCTGTATGGTGAAAATTCATGCGTAGGATTACTGTGTCAATCATTTTTAAGAATCAGGCTTATTCACAATGCTGTGTAGCCATTAGTATAAATTTTTCTGTTCTGGAACACATTGATCTTTGCAGGGAAATCTGTGCTAATTTAAAAATACAATTTCTCTTATATTCTATTTCTCACAAGTCTAATCTTTTCTAACATTAAATGGAAATTTAGAATATTTTAATAATTTTAGAGTCTTGAAAATATTTCAGAGCATAAGTACATTACATTTTATTATATATATTAAATATCTATAGCATATTATATTAAAGTTAATATATTACATATATATTGAAATTATATATTATTACATATTATTACATATTATTAAAATTGTACAAATTATTACAATATATATTAAAATTGTACAAATGAGGAAGGTGACAAAATTGTAGATAGTTCTCAAAATACTCCTACACTAGTGAACTCCTATTATTTTCATATAAGTATTTTTAAACCTCATCATAATTAACAATAACATATTTGCTATAATCTACAGTTATTTTATAACTATGTGAAATTGGAATAGATGTGAATATGGTTCTTTCCATAATCAGTGAAAGATTTTCTGAAACACTCATGCCAAAAAAATAGGCAACTGAAATGTTTTTTAATTATTATATTGAGAAATAGCAATGAGACAGTTTCAAAACTGATTAGTAGGACAGTTATAATAATTAATACATGGCATATTGTTATCTTCAGAATGGTTATACATAGTACAAGATACAGATATGATATTCTGTCCAAACACTATTAATACAAATCTTTCTTCTCATTGAATTAAGAGAAAGTAGCTGTGTATGTATCCTAACTACTTTGTATAAAAAGATACAAAATAGTCCTTCATTTGAAGAGAAACCAGAGTATTAGTCCTTCATTTGTATCCTCTTTTCTTTTTTAGTTTTGTCAGAGATGAGTATTCCATTGCCATTTAAATATTGTAGGTGCATGAATTCAACAAAATAATCTAATATAGTCTAGTAGTCCATAATACTAGTGGCTTTTCTGTAGGACTGGCAATGTCAGAAGTTGTTAACGAGCCTTTTATGGCTCAGCATATTATTATGGCTCTATTTTTTTATACTTTTCTGCTGAATGGTTAAGACCAAGTTAAAGCAAGACCTATATGACAAGAAATGTAACATTTGTGTCTGACAAGGTCAGTCAAATCCCCTCAGGATTTATCCTGAAACCCTGTACCACAGTTTATAGATCCTTTGTCAGTGTCAGCCATGTGGATGAGTCACAGCCATTACGAGATCAATTTGCTCTCTGTGAAAGCCTGAGAGAATGTTTTCTCTCCATGTGACTCTCCTTAGTACATCATTGATCACTTTGCTCTTTGGCCCTATAATCTCCTTGATCAGAAAATTTGGGACACAGCTGAATTGCAGGATGTTACAGTACAGGTTTTCCTATGTCCTGAGTCCTCACTGACCTTGTAAGGCTAAAGCCAAAACGTTGATGGTCCTTGTAGCCCTTCTTTTTCTCTAATTCTTGGTCTGCAAACTTAGGTTCTTTTTTTTTTTTTTTTTTTTTTT
>NW_004524639.1:10489807-10491101 GCF_000260255.1 Octodon degus
TTTGATTAATATAACTTTTTGAAATATAATATTTGATGCATGCATATTTATCACTATTGTTTATTTTAATGGATGAAATTTATGTAGGGAGACATTTTAATGTTTCCAAAATACTGAACAGAAAATAGTCTATCACATGAGCTCCCTCACACCTTCTTCCAAAGTTTTTGTTAGTTATTGATATCTTGTGTTTATGCAGTACCTTTGTTAGACTAGGTGAGTGTATGTTAATACATTATTATCAACTAAAACCTATAGTTCATGATAGGATTTTTTTCTTTGGGTCTAAATTCTATTTAATTTAAAAATTGTGTAATAACATGTACTTGTCATTTTAATATCATAGAAGATGATTCCACTGCTTTAAAAAGTCCTTGTGCTTCCTGTATTCATTAATACAGAAAAGTGTAAAAATGAAGTATAAGAAGTAAAGCCATGCTGTTATACTGAGCTGTAGGGGACTCAGGTCAACACCTTCTGACATTGCCAGTCAAGCAGAAGACCCAATACTATTATGGACTACTGGACTATTTTGGAATATTTTGCTGAGTTCACACACCTATAATATTTAAATGATGAAACTAAACAAAAAAAGGGGATACAGATGAATGACCATTTTGTATCTGTGTATTCAAAATGGTTAAATAGATATATAGCTACATTCTCTTAATTCAATGAATAGAGGGATTTGTTCTAATAGCGTTTGTAAGTAGGATATCATGTCTGCATCTTGTACAACAAATAACCACCAGAAAGACAGTATGCAATGTGTTAATTATTGACACTGTTCTACTAATTTGATTTGAAACTGTCTCATTGTTATTTGTTTCTCAATAAAATTATGGAAAAAACAGAAAACAAAGAGTGTGGGAGAAAGTACAACTAGAACAGAGAACAAGGTCAGGATCTCAGCAATTTCAGAGATGACTTCTGAGGTCTGCACAGTCCTATGGATAACCCACTATGACTACTGGACTATATTGGATTATTTTGCTGAATTTATGCACCTACAATATTTAAATGGCAATGGAATACCCATCTCTGACAAAACTAAATGAAAAAGGGGGATACAAATGAAGGACCATTTTGTATTTGTATATACAAAATAGTTAGGATAGATATACAGCTAATTTCTTTTAATTCAGTGGAAAGAAAGATTTGTATTCATAGTATTTGGACAGTATATCATGTCTGCATCTTGTACTATGAATAATCACTTCAAAGATAGCAATATGCAGTGTAATAATTATTGTAACTGTCCTACTATCCTGTTTTGAAACTGTCTCATTACTAT
>NW_004524639.1:10491201-10495160 GCF_000260255.1 Octodon degus
ATTGATATGTTAAACTTTAAGTCCCTACAGAATATGAAGAAAAAAATTTAAAAAGTAAAAAATACTTAAAAAATAAGAATAAAAGATTATATAATTTTACATAGAAAGTTGGAAATCTAACCGTATACAGCATTGTAGCAGGACATTATTTTCTTGTCTCTTGTTTTCATAAAATGTTTCTATATAGAATCAGAATTGATACACAATTGGGGCTTTTCACATATATGGATATATTTTTCATTTTGTAAGGAAGTATGACAATATTAAATAAAATATTTTAAGTAAAGAGTGTAACTATAAAAAAGAAGTAGTTTGATTAAAATATGAATTCAGGGGACTGGGAAGATAGCTCAGTGGAATAAGCACTTCCCTGATAAGTGCAATGGCCTGAGTTCGATCCCCAATTCTGGCAAAAAAAAAAAAAATTCAGCCATAAAGACCAAATGTGTGATATCTGCCTCATATCTTTTCTAAAATGATAATTGTATAATAAGATACTACAATGTATGTATTAATATAGTACTATTAACTTGTGATTTTTATAAGTTAAAATAGGAATAATAAAGTTCTGCGAAAAATAATGTGGTAGAATAGAAATGGTGCTTCTTAAAACTGCTGAACTATTAGAGAAGTTATTACACATATCTAACAGTGAAATTAAAGTTATACATTTAATAAATGTAATTTTGTCAAAAAGATTGACCTTTCATCAAAACTGAAATATTCAGTAATTGTGTACTAAAGAAATAAGCCTAATAATAAAGATGCTTTATAATAGTAAAAATTGATTTTTCTGGGACATGAACTGCTGCTTTTCGTTATATAGAAATAACTGTTTCACCACTAAAAAAGGAAAATGTTTAAGAAGTACAACATTATTAAATTTACATTCTTCAAATTAACTTTGCTTTCAATCTACATTATTTTAATGTTAATCATATGTTGTTGGTATTAGAGTACTTCTATGGTTTGACTGAGTTCGATAAAGTTAGCATCAGATTAAATACTGGAAAATAAATCTGTCTGTATTGTTCCAGATAATATAAATTGTAGTACAGTAACAACCACCCATCTGTGTAGTGACTTAATCTTCCTTCTTAATGCAACTTAGAGCTCTGTTCCACATAGTTGTCATGAATATTCTCAAATCCAATATTTTGGGTCATATCTGGAGTAGTGTTCAAAGTAGATTAGGAGGTCTGAAAATATAGCTCAGCAGCACAGCACATGCTTTGTAAGCATGAGTTCCTGAGTTCAATTTCCAGTACTAAAACAACAGCAACAAAAACCAAAGTGGCTGATGAAAAATACTACAAAGAAAAAAATACACTGAAACTTTAAGTTATTGCCCAGTAATGGGCCATAGTTTTTCTTGTTTTTTAAAAATATTTTTATTGAGAAACAAATAGCAAAGAGACAGTTTTACAACTGATTATTAGTACATTTTCAATAATTAATATATTGCATATTGTTTTCTTAGTGGAATTTTATTAGTAATGGGAAATATTATGATCACATCAGGAAATAAGGAAAGAGAACAAATTACATTATATGACCTCTGGAACTTAGATGTCTAGTTCAATGTTTAAAACAATGACCAAGGTATTTCCATCTGCAAGTATACTACATAAACAATTCTTTTTTTTTTTTTTTCTTTTTGGCAGAACCGGGGATTGAACTCAGGCCCTTGCACTTGCCAGGGAAGTGCTTATTCCACTGAGCCATTGCCCCGGCCCCGAACAATTCTTAATGATTCTTCTCAGTCAATTCAGAGAGTTCATAAGGTCCAATTTCTGCAACTATATATCCTTTAGGAGCCAAATTACCTTCATGTATTTGAAAGAGAAAAAATTGATAAAGACTAAATGCAGATTTAGATGTGATTTATTTAATTACCTCCTATTAAACTACATGTTAAGATTTTTATATATATACATAAATTCATATCTCATACTATTTTTGTAAGTATAATTTCCATAAAATGTTGAAGTTCATATATATGTAATGGGTCTATTAAATAAATATTCTTAAAAGATCTATAATATCTACAGTCTCTGTAAATACAAATCACATATTGAAAAGTATTTTGCTCTCCCATAATTTCTAATAATTCCTGGAAGAAAATGTTTATTGGGTACATCCATAAAACACTTTAAAAGAAACAAAAATGTTAGCAGTTAGATTGCATTGACAGGCTACCATCCAAAAATGAATATTTTGCTATCAAACATTACCAATATTTGAGTTCAGTTTTTATGTTTGTATGCTAGTAACTTAACATTTTATTTCTTCAAGGCATACATTTAAATTTGTTTCAACGGTTCATTTTGATGTTTTGGTCTGAGTTGGGTGAAATGGACCTCAAATTAAAGTTCTAATACTATGTATAAGATCTTGAGAAAATTACTTCTGTAAGCTTGAATTTCTTTATTTATAAAATTAATGTTGTAAATATGACATATAGTTATATAAACAAGATTTTCATACTTGCTGACACAGTACATTTTCACAAAATTATTAATCAGAGATAATAATAGATATGGTGAGCAGTCAAGGAAGTATTTGGGAAGAATATTCTTCCTTTGAGTCATATGTGATACATTGGTGGTTTTGAGTCATACATATAATTTGCCAACAATTCTAACTAAATACAGAATGTTCTGCACTGCTTAGCCCATATTTATGAGAAACATAAAGCACAGCAATTATATATGTACAAATATCTACCTGCTTAATAATTACTACCTTTCATAAAGGTATCACAAAAGAGAACAAACATAAACTTCACTCAAATTCCATTTTTTTCTCTATCAAGACACACAATAGGATTGTATTTTTTCCCTATCCAGTTCAATTTAAGTATGACCTTGAACTTTGCTTGATCCAATATACATGAACAAATAGCATATACCTAAAGTTTTACATGGGCAAATTTGCTGTAATTTCTTTTGTCATTCCCATATATTCCCAACCAAGTATTTTTTATAGTTTATACACTGCAAATACAGAACATTAAAATCTACAATATTCTGGATTGTGGAATCTCTACATAGAGAATAATTATGAAATATAGTTAATTGAACCTATAGTGAAATCTCACAAATGAGAAACGAGCCTATGTTTAGTTATCTCACTGAAAGGTAGGGCTTGAAGGAGCATATTGACCTTCAAACTCATCCAATTCATGGCACAGATTATGGAATGATTAAGACACTATCATTGTAAGACCTTGAGAGAGAATAATGCATGCTTGAGACAAAAATAGTATACTCCTATGATTCTTATTACAGTTAGATAATTTATTCGGTATAATATTGACATTACATCATTTTTCCATTGGCAATCTCCTTGGAATTTAATAAAGTTTTTCAAAGCTTTCATTTTTCAATTATGCTTTACCTTTTCTAAAAGGCAATATGCTTTAAGAAACGTAGGCTAAATTAGCCCTATGTACTTTTCTCTTCCATCCTCACCAGGACAATAAAATATGTAGTGGAAAGTCTTTCTCATGCATGTGTATGGCTTAGAAAGATTAGTGGATAATAGAGTCCAAACAAAGGGCTTTTGCACATTAATCCAGGTAGAGTTGATGTTAGAAAATGTATCATTGTGAGATATTAATCATAATATTTAGCCATTTAGGTTTGGAAGGATTGTATAATACTTGGAAAGACATGAGAGCTAAGGTGGATTAAGAACTCATTTACTTCTACCATCTGCTGTGTTCACTTTTACCTCAGGAAAAAAGGCTATACTTGTGTTCTGCTAGGTGCCATTACTCTCAAAATTTTTCAATCATGTATGCTAGCACATAGTAATTATCTGGTGTATGATTACAATAAATAGTAGTAACATCTAAGTTTAAAGATTGGGAAAATATAGTCAGGAATGATATTAATGTTGATTATGTGATTGGCAAGAAATACACAATTTTTATGTATACAAAAAAGTATATATAT
>NW_004524639.1:10495260-10503899 GCF_000260255.1 Octodon degus
TATATATATCCAGAAGATATTACACCAAGTGTGACAGATCGTTTCAGTATTGACAACCCTGGATTTGAGACTTCAGAATTATTACACCAAAAGGGAAAATAAAAGGGCATACACTGGGACACAGGAACTGGTTTAGGGATCTAAATGTAAAAGTATAAAGAAATACTTTATACTGCATAAAGTGGGCTTGCTTTTACTCCAGGGAAATATGTTATAGATGAACATCTACTTACTAGTTTCCACTACTCTGCAGTTGAAAGCTTAATGCACACAACATCATTGCAACATTACTTAACAACTATACACATTTGTTGAATTTTAGATTATTCCTAGTATAATATCTTTCAATCAATGTGAAGATGAATATTGATGGAAAAATTCAATGATTATTCTCAATAAATTCATTTTAAATTTATAGTCACAGATCCAGCCCAGCCCGGGCCCTGCCAGCATGTGGGAGAGCTTCCAGCTTCCCTGAACTCACGGGACCACTCTGCACAAAAACTCAGGCACTTCATGTGAGTGAGACCCTCTACCAAGCCCTTGGGACTGCTGCAAACCTCCGGAGCCCCCAAACCCAGCCCTGCAAAGTGAGCGAGAACTTCTTCAATGCTCCCGGGACCCCCAGATCCAAGACAAGCCCAGACCCAGCTAGGGTGAAGGATATCTTCTGCACTCGCTTGTGCCCCCTGGGCCAGAAACACAACAGAGGAGCACCACAGGTTCACTGTTATGACAGAGGGACATAACTGTTTCACTTCCAAGGGCTGCAGCAGGAAGGAGCTGAACACAACAGCTAGACCCAGGCCAGGCATAAACTGGATAAACTCAATATTAATAGATCTGCACCTGAATTTCAGTAGGTGATAAGGTTATAACTGAAACAAAGCTCTACACCAAAGGTAAGAGGTCTGTGCTATGCTAAATGACAAACACAAGGAGTAAAATGCAATCTCAGGCCTTGAGCCCACTCACAACAAGAGCAGAGGACACTAGCTCAGCTGAAATGAATGAATTAAAAATGTCAGAAGAGAAGAAATAACAGTAAAAAGATATAGAAGAACTCAGAGCAGAATTAATTCCTGAAATAAAAAAAATAAATTTCTGAATTCATAGCATCTGAAGTAAAGAATCAAATACAGAAACATATGGGGGAAACAAAATGCCACCCAGAACAAGTGCAGAGGACACTAGTTCAGCTGCAATGTATGAATTAATAGGGTCAGAAGAAAAGAAACAAAGCAGAAAGATATAGAGGACCTCAGAGCAGAATTAATTTATGAAATAAAAGAAGAAATCTCTGAATTCATAGGATCTGAAGTAAAGAATCGACTACAGAATCATATTGAGGAAATCCAATTGAAAAAACTCTGCAGTGAAAGAATTAATAACTGCTTCTAAAGAAGACTCTGATAAAAAATAGAGATTAGAAAAATGATAGATTCCCAGAATGAGCAATACAGGAAAGAAATAGATGGCATGAAGCAGACTCAAAGAGATATAGATGAACATAAGATCTCAACAACAAACCTGGAAAACCGTTTTAATGGAAGTGAAGACAGAGTTTCAGATCTTGAAGACGCTGGTGCAGCTAGTGAAAAGGTAAAAAAGGATATTTTAAAAACAAGTAGGATGCAGGAAAAAGTAATTCATCATATGCAAGACGATGCAAAGATGAACAATGTGAGACTAACAGGCATCAATGAGAAAGCTGGAGTCAATACAAATGGTATAAAAAGAATACGGGCAGAAGTAATAGCAGAAAACTTCGCACATATGAGGAAACAATCTGACATTCAGGCAACCAAAGCATATAGAACACCAAATAATTTCAACATGATTAAAAACACACCGAGACATACAATAGTGAAGATCTCAGGAATCCAGCACAAGAATAATATACTGAAAGCCACTAGAAAAAAGAAGCGAATCACATTCAAAGGAAAACCCATTAGAATTACAGCTGATTTCCCTTCACAAACCATGAAGGCAAGAAGAGCATGGAGCAGAGTACTTCAAATCGTCTATGCAAAGAAATTCCAGTCCAGAGTACTATAACCTCTAAAACTCTCATTCAAGTTTGATGGAGAAGTGAAATACTTCCATAACAAAGAACAACTAAAGAATTTCATGATGACAAAGCCAACCCTACAGAGGCTCCTGAAAGATGTTCTAGAGAGGGACCAAAATGATCAGAACTCCATGAATGAGATCAGAAGCAACCAACTAAATAGGACAAACAATCAAACACAGGAGAAAAAGAATTAACAATAACATGTAAATAACATGTCAATCGTAAGTCAATACATTTCAATTATAACCATCAATGTAAATGGACTCAGTGCACCAACTAATAGAAATCAACTTGCACATAAAATGCTACAATATATTGTATACAAGAAACACATATAACACATAAAGAAATTTATAGGCTGAAAATCAAAGGATGGAAAATAATACTACATGCCTCAGAACCTTAGAAAAAATGCAAGGGTAGCAATCCTGTTTTCAGACAGTCTCAACTTCAAATCAAGAATGATCAAGCAAAATAAAGAAGACCACTAGATACTGGAAAAATTCGAGTGGAAGTGACAACAATCATAAATATCTATGCACCAAACAAGGGAGCATCAACTATATAAGAGAAATCTTAATGGACATGAAAAATCTAATATCCAGTACTGCAGTCTTAACAGGAGAAGTTAACATCCACTTATCCCAAAAAGATAGGTTAAACAGACAAAAACTTAGCAAAGAAGTAGGAAAACTGAACCAGACCTTGGACCAAATGGACTTAGTGGACATACACAGAGTGTTCAACCCAACAATATATGAATACACATTTTTTCAGCTGCACATGGGTCATTTTCTAAAATAGACCACATACTGGTCTGTAGGTCATGCTTAAGTATATGCAAGAAAACAGAAATTATCCCATGCTTATTATCTGACCACAGTGCAATGAAACTGGAAATAAATGACAAAAGAAACTGGCAAAACACCTTAAATGCATGTAAATTAAACAACACTCTACTCAGCAATCAATGATTCACAGATGAAATTAAACAAGAAAATTAACAATATCTACAATTGAATCAATATTTAACCACAACTTATCAGAATTTATGGGATTTGATGAAAGCCGTTTTCAGAGGGAAATTCATAGCTGTGAACTCACACATTAGGAAAACAGAATGGGAACAAATAAACACCCTAATGCTACAACTCCAACATCTAGAAAAGGAAGAGCAAACCAAACCCAGAGCCCAAAGATGGGAAGAAATCATAAAGATTAGAGCAGAAATCAATTCAATTGAGATGACGGAAACAGTTCAAAGAACTAACGAATTAAAAAACTGGTCCTTTGAAATACTAAATGAAATTGATATACCCCTAGCTAATCTCATCAAAGAGAGAAGAGAAAAAATTCAAATACAAGCAATAAGGAATGAAAAGGGTGTAATTACCACAGACCCAGTGGAAATTCAGAAGATTACCAATAGCTAGTTTGAGAATCTTTACTCTCACAGAACAGAAGACACAGACGAAATGGACAGCTTCCTAGAAAGGTAAAAATTACCAAAACTGAATCAAGAAGATGTAAACACTATCAATTGTCCAATAACAGCCAATGAAATATGAAATGTAAAGAAAAGCCTGCCAATTAAGAAAAGTCCAGCTCCTGATGGATTCATAGCTGACTTCCTGAAAAAAATTTATAGAAGATATAATCTCTGCACTCCTCAAACTCTTCAATGAAATTGAAAAGGAAAGAGTTCTCCCAAAATCATTCCTGGAGGCAAGTACTATACTGACGCCAAAACCAGGGAAAGACACAACCAAAAAAGAGAACTATAGGTCAATCTCCCTCATGAACATAGATGCAAAAATCCTCAATAAAATCCTAGCAAATGGAATACAACAAATCATCAAGAAGATCATACCATGATCTTACTATGACCAGGTAGGTTTTATCCCAGGGATTCAAAGATAGTTAAATATTCAAAAATCTATAAAGATAATACACTATATCAATAGAACAAAATGTAAAAACCACATGATCATCTCAATTGATGCAGAAAAGCCTTTTGACAAAGTCCAACATTTATTCATGTTCAAAGTCCTACAGAAAATTGGAATAAAAGGCCTTTACTTCAATTTGATAAAAGCCATCTATGACAACCCAACTGCTAATATAATTCTCAATGGGGAAAACCATAAATCTTTCACTCTCTGTTCTGGTAGAAGAGAAGCATGTCCTCTATCACCCCTCCTATTCAGTATAGTTTTGAAATCCTTACCTAGAGCCATTAGACAAGAGGGAGAAATAAAAGGAATAAACATAAGAAAGAAGAAGTTATATTATCTTTATTTGCAGAAGACATGATACTTTATTCAGAAAACCCAAAAATACTCCATCAAGATGCTTCTAGAAATGATACACAAACTCAGTAGCATAGCAGGATACAAGGTCAATACTCAAAAATTTTTTTTAATTTTTTTTAATTTTTTTATTTATTTGAGAGAGAGAGAGAGAGAGAGAGAGAGAGAGAGAGAGAGAGAGAGAGAGGTGTGTGTGTGTGTGTGGTCAGCTCAGCCCACCAGGGGGCGGGGCTGGCTGGCATGTGGTGCTGGGGGATTGAACCGCGGTCCCTGATGCCTTGCCAAGCTTGTTCTAAGTAGGTGCTTTAGACCACTGAGCCATCTCTCCAGCCCAATACTCAAAAATTAATAGCATTCCTCTACTCAGATAATGAACACATTGAGATGGATATTATAGATACAATAACTTTTACAATTGCACCTTGGAAAATGAAATACTTTGGAATTCACGTAACTAAAGAAGTCAAAGATAATTTCAGGAATTTTGCAGTACTCTGAAAAGAGACATCATAGAGGATTTCAGAAAAGGAAAGATGTTCCCTGCTCCTGGCTAGGTAGAAGGAACATCGTGAAGATGGCCATACTCCCTTAATTGTTGTACAGATTTAATGCAATTCCTATCAAACTACCACCAACATACCTTCCAGACCTAGAGAACTTGTTCGTAAAACTTATTTAGAACCAGAAAAGACCTGGAATAGCAAATGCTATCCCAGCCACCAAAGACACAGCAGTAGGCACTACAATTCCTGACTTGAAATTATACTACAAAGCTACTGTGATAAAATCAGCATGGTATTGGCAACGAAATAGACCTGAGTATCAATGGACTAGATTAGAAAATGCAGAGGTCTCTCCAAACACACTCATCCACATGATCTTAGACAAAGGGGCCTGGCATGCTTATGGAAGAATGATAGCCTCCTTCCAAATGGTGCTGGAAAAACTGGTGCTCTAAATGCTAAAAACTAAAACTTGACCCAGGTCTAACACCATGCACTAAACTAAAGTCAAAATGGATTAAAGATCTGAACATTAAAACAGAAACACTGAATCTCCTGGAAGAGAAAGTAGGAGGAACTCTTGAGAACATAGGAGTAGGCAAATAGTTCAAAAGCAAAAATCAAATTGCACAGGTAACATTTGAAAGAATTCACAACTGGGATCAAAACTTATTGAGAAGATTTTGCACGTCAAAAGAAATTACCAACAAAGTGAAAAGACAACCTACAAATTTTGAAAAAAATATTAACTAGTAAACAAAAAGACAAAGGTCTGCTTTCTAGAATTTATAAAAAACTAAAAAGCAATAGGGCCCCTAAATTTAAAGACCCAGTCCAGAAATGGGCATCTGAGATGAACACACAATTCTTTGAGAACGAAATTAAAGAAGGAAATATATATATATGAAAAAATGTCCCACATCACTAGCAATCTGTGAAATGCAAATTAAAACAATACTGAGATACCATCTCATCCCAGAAAAAATGACTATCATAAAGAAATCAACCAACAAAAAATGTTGGAGCTGTTGTGGAGAAAAGGGAAACCTTGTCCACTGCTGGTGGGTATGTAGACTGGTGCAACCATTATGAAAATCAGTGTGGTGACTCTTTTTAAGAAAATAAGACTGGAAATCCCATTCAAGCCAACTGTCTCCCCTCTGGGAATATTCCCGGAGGAACTGAAAATGTCATATTATAGTGACATATGTGTACCTATGTTTACAGCAGCACATTTTGTGATAGCCAAATCTTGGAAACAATAACGATGCCCATCACATGAGGAATAGTTGAAAAAGATGTGGTGTTTTTATACAATGGAGTATTACTCAGGTATAAAGAATGATAAACTTGAAGCATTTATATTAAAGTGGATGCCACTTGAAATGTACTCATAGATGAAATAAACCAGACCCATGTGTGTAAATATTGTATGGTCTTCCTAGTATAGGGACTCTAAAGAAAAAATACAAATAAAAAGGTATAACACAATTAAAAGGAAAACAAGAACTTGAGGATTGGCTAACGAGGAGAGGGCTAGGAGAAAAGCTGGGAAACAGGACATGGACAAGGCCATACATTTACATGCATATGATGGGCAAGGCAATGTTCCTGAGAAACATCAGCAGGATTTTGAAACTAGCAGTTAATTGGTAGGATTCTTACCCTGACTAACTATACATGCTGAAACCTGAACCATGCAGCTGCACTGAAGATAGCAATGTGTAATAGAAGGATCAAATTTGGAATACCTGTCATTATGGTCTTCTAAATACGTACTTCTTGTCATGATATATTAATTATTACCATACTGTCTCACAAGGAAAGAATTTTTTTTTCTTCAAATGGGTTAATAATGAAAAACAGACGTGAGGAAAAAAAACTCACTGGACTGTCCTTCTGCAGTGCTGTATATGGTTAGATTTCTAAATTTCTGTGTAAAATCATGCGATTGTTCCTTTATATTCTTTAAATAATTCTCACTTTTAAAATTTATTATCTCCATATTCTGTAGGGACTTAATATTTAACATATCAGTACTAAATGGAAAATACCTGTTCCATGTTATGCGTAAGATGTTTGATATTCAGAAAGATAGTGAATTTTAACCCATCTGCATATCTGCAGATCTATAGGGTAATAATGAGTTTCTCTTTTGGAGGGTTAACAACCTAAGTTTGCAGACCAAAAATTAGAGAAAAAGACGGGCTTCAAGTACAGCCAACATTTTGACCCTAGCCTTTCAAGTTCAGTGAAGACTCAGGACATAGGAGAACCTATACTGTAACATCATGGTACTTAGTTGTGTCCCAAATTTTCTGATCAAGGAGATTATGGGGCCACAGAGTAACGTGATCAATGACATTGAATGTTCCCAAGGAGAATCACTTGGAGAAAAAACTTTCTCTCAGGCTTTTACAGAGAACACATTGGTCAAGCAATGGCCGTGACTCATCCACATGGCTGACACTGACAAAGTATCTGCAAACTGCTGTACAGGGTTACAGGATCAGTCCTGAGGGTACTTTACTGACCTTATCAGATACAAAAGTGACATTTCTTGTTATATTATTCTTGCTTTATCTTGGTCTTAACCATCCAGTAGAAAAGTATAAAAATGAGGTATATAAAAGAAAGTCATATTACTAAGCTGAGCTGTGAAAGGCTCAAGTCAACAACTTCTGTGGATAACCCACTACTATTGTGGACTGAAGGCCTGTGTTGGATTATTTAGCTGAATTCATGCACCTATAGGATTTAGATGCCAATGAAATACCCATTTCTGACAGAACTAAACAAAAGAAGGTGATACAAAGGATGGACCATTTTGTATCTGTATATGCAGAATAGTTAGGATAGATATACAGCTACATTCTCTTAATTCAATTAGAAGAAAGATTTGTATGAATAGTGTTTGGACAGATAATTTGTCTTCATCTTGTACTATGGATAACCACTAAGAAGATAACAATGTACAATGTATTAATCATTGAAACTGTCATAATAATCAGTTTTCAAACTGTCTCATTGATAGTTTTTTCTTAATAAAAAGGAATACTATTCTTCCATAAAAAAATGATAAGCATGAGATATTTTAGGTAAACACCCACATATTTAGATCATACTTTCAAGTGAAACCATTCAGACATTCATGTTTATATATAAAAAAATAAGCTTGGGTTTATTTTTGTGCTTTTTATTTTGTGTCTTCAGTTTATGGATCTGTTTGTATGCCTATAGTATTGTGTTTTGATTCTGTAGCCTCCAGCATTGTTTTGCTTTCTCAAGATTGTTTTTAACTCTTCACAGTCTTTGGTCATTCTATATGAATTTTAGAATCACGTTTTCTATTTCTGTGAAAAAATGCCCTTGGATAAGTTTTACATTGAATTTTTATACAGCTTTGGGGATAATATGGCCCTTTAAGCAGTATTAATTCTTATACTCCATAAACAGAGAATGTCTTTCCATTAAAATAAAAAAATAAATTTATAATCACAAGTTTCAATGGGCATATGATATTGCTGACAATTATAGCATATTTACCTTATGTATTCTCTTTTCTATTGTAAAAGATGTTCAGTTTACATCCTGTCTCCTCATATTTTCCCTTACATTAGCTATTAAACTTATGTACCCTTTGTGATTAAAAGGTATAATTAGAAACAATTACATAATTTTTAATCTGACAAATAGTTATTATTCCAAGATAAGGATTGATGTCCTATGAATGAAATATAAGCAAATGTGATT
>NW_004524639.1:10504042-10514265 GCF_000260255.1 Octodon degus
GCTGGGGGATTGAACCGCGGTCCCTGATGCGTTGCTAAGCTTGTTCTAAGTAGGTGCTTTAGACCACTGAGCCATCTCTCCAGCCCCGCAAATGTGATCTTTAAAAATTGTATTTTTACATGTTTGCAGAACATGTTTACCTTCTCAATTATGTGTGTATACTTAAGATATCTTAATTATTTTATGCCTCTTGCCTTACCCTTCACTTACACTCCCTTTGTCTCTAAATTCTTTCCTATTTTCAGAAGATCTATTTCTCTGTTTCCTTTTGTCTACCCTTATTTAGTTTTTAATTATTTGCACCTCGGGTTTCACACAGGAATTGTGCAATATTTAAGCTATTTATGTGATTTATTTCAGTTAATATTATGGTCTCAGGATGCATCCACCTAAAAATGACTCTAATTTATCATTCTTTATGATAGAATAGTACTGTGTTATGTCTAAATAACACATGTTCCCTACCAATTCTTTTGTTGATATATGTATAGGCTACTTCTAAGCTTTAGCTTTTATCAGTTTTGCTTCTATAAACATGGGTTTACATGTCTCACTGTGGCATGATGACTTTAACTCTCTGAGAAAGGCAAAATGGGAATAGCTCAGTCAAATGATATTTTTATTTTTACTTGTTTGTTCTGCAGTGATTGTGTTTGATTTAGTCCTACCAGTAGTGACCCACATGTGCAAACATTGTGCTGTTTCCTTAGTGTGAGAACCTGAAAGGAAAACAATGGAATCTGAAGGATACAATAGACATTGTTAAAAAACAATGAACTTATTCTAAAGGAAACAGTTACTGAGTTGAGGAGAAAGACAGGAGAGGGAAAGGGGGAAATAGATATATCTCTGTATGCAAGTGGGATGGTTTGGACAACTGTATAGTGCATTTCTGCTGGTCTATAGGAAGAAGTTAATGCTTAACTTATTTCATCTCCTTTTTTCAATTGTTTGTATTTTTCTCTCTTGACTTTTTATATATTTCTTTCTTTTTTTCCTTCCCATTTTCCATGCATGTATGTGGTAATATGAATAACTAGTTGGAAAACAAAACTATGTATTACAAAAATACTGTGAAATTCATGACAAATGTGAAGTGAAAATCTGTATTACTTGTAACTTTTCCTTTTTAATTCTATTTGTACTCTCTTTAAAAGTAGAATGGATAAAGTCAAGAAAAGAAATAGTTACATGCTGGCAAGGCTTCATGGGATAAGGAATCCTTCCTCACTAGTGCATAATTTTTTTATTTAACACTTTCCAACTTACCAGTTTCTATACATATCACTACATTCTTTACATGATGGAAAACTGTTTCTTCACACACCCTAAAATTACATGCTCTCATATATAGTTGAATATACCCAGCATCTTCATTCCTGTACAAGTGGCTGTACAATGGGAAGGTCTACAGGGATGTAAGATTAGTATCTCAAAGGTAACAACAACATAAATGAACTAAAGCATGATGATCTTTTTCAGTTCCTCAATTGTATTAGCTTATTTATGTTTCAGAGATTTCACTACTGCTATTCCTTTCTGCTTGTAGCAACATTTGTGCATATAGTTTCATAAATATCTCATCATAATTGCCACCTATGCTCAGAGTTTGACTCATTCTGAGCGTTCTCATGAGGGCACTTAAGAAAAAATTACACTTGTTCAGAAGCATGTTTGCATTCTATTATAATACTTGAATGATCACAGCAGTAAAATTCATCAATACTTGATATTATCTTATTTATGAAGTATTCTATTGATTCTAATCCAGTCTAGTTAGCTTGTAAAATTCTTTAGTGTAGACATTATTTTTTCTGCAATGTTTCTATAATAAATACTTATAGTATGAATTGGTATAAAATATGTCCATAATATTTTTTCCTGATGTAACACATTTCTCAGACAGTAAAAACACAAAATGATTATTTGGCAATTATATCTGAAGCAAATGAAAATTTTAAAGGTGAAAATAATTTTACAAATATGGAAAAATTTAAATATGTCATATAATCATATTGCAGATTTCTTTGAATTTCTATTAAATAGTTGATGGATTTAAAATATACACAGAAATTCTTCATTTAACAATTGAGATATGTTCCTGTGATTAGTTCGTTAAATGAATTAGTCACCAAATGAAAAAATTGTATATAGTATGTAACATAATATTCAGAAGAAATAAATAATGAAAAAAAACTCAAACTTGAAGACTTTGCATTTATTTGCATAATTCTTTTGTGAAGTATTGTAATGTGTAACAAAACAGAAGAATAGAGTTCTGCATTGTACAGTAAAATCAACAAAAGTTACTTGTATAAAAAGGTCCACTTTATAAAATAAGGCATTGTGTCTCTATAAACAATAAACACAAAACTGTACAAAAGTAAAAACCAGACCAATGTCAAATAAGGATAAATATTTTAATGTAGACACAATTTTTAACCTAACTTTTCAGTGAAATATTAGAGTCTTGTTCAATATTCACACTTCATTTTATTTTCATATATCTCCCCATGCAGTATCTGGGATTGACACAATGGCTTTCATATGGAACTACTTCTCCCGCCCTGCATCACTTTTAAAATTTGAATTTTTGTGGTATGGTAAAATTAGGTTTGTGTTGCTCCAATCATATTCAATATCCCTTACAGCTAAAGGCCCACATACAGAGTAAAACTTGTTTGTAGTCAAGTTCGCTTCTCAAATGAACTATCCTTCAGCTGACAAAATAGGACTGTATTAAGGTCTATTATATATAGACAATCACATGTTAGTCATCACAGGAAATACCATGCTGAACATTGAAAATCATGTTTCCTCTCTTACTTATCTGTGTATACATGTGCTTATCATACCATAGACAAGAAAACATCAGTGCTCTTTACTTTGCAGTCATCTGTCTTCACACTCAGTAAGGATTCACACTACAGTTAGGATTATAGCTAGAGGTTACATTTAACTTCTGTGGAACAACTTCAGAAACAGTATAGTATGGAATTACACTGTCATGGGACCAAGTTGTAAGTGATAGGCAATGTTGTGCCATACTGGGAATGCTGTTATATCTTTCATGTTTAAGGTTTCTAATTTCAAACTTTGTTCCATAAGAGAATATTAGAATGTTCTATAAAGTTTAATTGGAATTTATCTGTTTTACATATTTATTGAATATATTTCATAAAATTCCTTCATAAAA
The DNA here is from genome assembly GCF_000260255.1 of Octodon degus. Lineage (NCBI taxonomy): Eukaryota > Metazoa > Chordata > Mammalia > Rodentia > Octodontidae > Octodon > Octodon degus. The sequence goes on from NW_004524639.1 coordinate 10,507,239, forward strand.
TCCAGACATTCAAATATATATAAATTGCCTCATTTTTGTGAAAATTTCAGGAAAGGGAAATTTACTGATCTTTTTGCATAAAATCTAATAATTGAAATTAGTAAATAGTTGTTCAATGATTTATTATTGTTCAATGTTCTGATGTCTACCACTAAAATTATATAAACATGTGTATTTCAGTAATATGTGTGTCATATTGAAGAAATAATCCACTTTTCTCAAGTGCTAAAAGTATCTCTAATATTTTATTGTTCATATTACCTCTCATTTTCATGACACTAACTTGCTAACTGAATACATCTGTTATGGTTTGTGTCTAATTCTCCCCCCCCGTTATGGTTTGTGTATAGTTATTCCTCCAAAGACTCATGCAGTCTTGGGGCAGCATATGGAGTTTGTGATTGATTACTGTGGGTATGGATGCTGTACCTGCTTTGGGGCAGGTGATTTGCATCACAGTGTAAGGTGGGAAGAGAGGTTAGCTGCTTGAGCTGCTGCTACTTCTCCCTTGAGCTCTTGTTCTTTGCTGCCGCCATGAAACTTTGCCCTCCGTTGTTTGGCACTCTGCATTGAAGCCAACTGAGTATGGACTAACACCGCCAGTAACTGTGAGCTAAATAAACTTTTCCTTCCTTCATTTTGGGTGTCAGGTATTTGACCCAGCAACAAGAGAAGAGTAACTAAGACACCCCCAAAACCTCATGTAAGTCAAGGGGCAGACTTACAGAGTTTGTGATTAACTGATGATCCACTGAGATTTTGGGTGTGAGTGCTGCTGGGATTATGGGTGTTAATGCTGCTGGGATTATGGGTGTGAGTGCTACATCTGTCTTGGAGCAGATAGCCTGAATGCAATATAAGGGAGACAGATTTCTCTGTTGCCATTGTTGCTGCTTCTCCTCCCTTTGCTCTCTCTGCTATTTGCTCTTTGTTGCCTACATGAAAGATTGCTCTCTTCCATGTAACACTCTGCCTTGGAGCCAGCTGAGTATGAACTACAACCTCCACTAACCATGAGCAAAACAAACCTTTCCTTTCTTCATTTTCGGTGTTGGGTATTTGTTCCAGCAATGAAAGAAAAGTAACTGTGATAGAATTTGGTAGCAGAGAAGTGGGATTGTTGCTGTAGCTAAACCTGATCATGTGGATTACTAGTTTTTGGGAATGGATTACAGGAAGAGATAGGAAAGGTTGGGAGATGTTACCTACAAAACAAGCTCTGGAATACCTTTGGCTGTTCTGTATGGGAGATTATGTTCAGAGCTCAGAAGGCCAGAAGGCTGATAGAAATCCTGCCTGTAAAGACAAGACTGGGGAGGTTTTTGCTTCAAAGAAGGACTGCATTGGATTTTGTACTCCAGATGATTTTCCTTGTGGTTTGGCTGAGAGTTTGTCTGCATTTTGCTCATGTCCAGAGACTTTGACTGAGATTGAGTTCAAGCATGATATGATGATTAATCTGGTAAAAGACATTTCAAAGCAGCCAAATATTGAGGCAATGGCAAAGATATTTTTGGAGGCTTTTAGTAAGATATATGTTGAAAATAAAAAGGAAAAAGCCCAGCCAGTTGACGTAAAATGTTGTGAGTTTGGCCAAAGAGGAAGCTGCAAGAAAGCTGTGCATCAAAACATACAGCTGAGAGGATCTCTATTGACAGAAAGACACCAAAAACGGTAACAATGGCCTGAGAGTATCACAAGAGGCAGCAGGCCTCCACCCTTTTCAGTCTAAGATTTGCAAAGGTGAGGGACTTTGTCTTGAGGGGAAAGCCACAAAGTCCTGTGTTCCACAAAGGCACTGGCATGGAGAACTTATTTCTCAGAATCAGGGTCAGAGCACTCAGTGATCCACACACTCCCCCTGTACAGCCAAGAGAGAAGGAAGCCTGGCTACTGCTCCTGCTGGCAGTAGACCTTGGCATAATCCATGTGTTGCTGGTTTTAGGTGCTTGAAGAATGCAAGAGTTCTGAGGTTAAGAAGGCTTCCACTTAGATTTCAGATGGCCAAGGAGGCCAGGAAGTGTGCCCCTGTGAGGGCAGTGTATAAAGCTATGAGAGGGAAGCCTATTCAGTTGAAGCACAGTATGAAAAAGTAAGTAACATGGACCACCTAAGGGAAACAGCATGGAGGAGTCAAAGCCAGCCTAAGAGAAAAGCTATAGGAGCTACAACAACCAGAAGTGCCACGGAGTAGAGCCACATAAACCTTACAATTTGCCACAGATGGCTTTGGAGGTTTCACATAGAACTATAGAACTTAATGTTGGTCTTGCTAGATTTTGGACTTGTGTTAGTACTAATGCTTTTTATTTCCCTCTTGTGTGTACCGTGGGAATGGTAATGTTTATCATGTGCCTTGAATGTTGGAAGTGTTAAATTTTTCTTTTGTACAGAGACTAACAGCTAAGAGTGCCTTAGATCTTGGAGGAGACTTGGAACTTGGACTTTTCAGCAATGCTGAAACTGTTAGGACTTTGACAACTCATAGAAATGGACTATAATGCATTTTGGACAAAGCAATGTGCATAAGACTTTGGGGGTCCGAGGATGGAATGTTATGGTGTGTGTCTAGCTGTCACTTCAAGCTTCATGTAATCATGGGGTGGATATCTAGAGTTTGTGATTAACTCATGATTCACTGGGGTTATGGATATGAATGTTGCTGGGATTATGGGTGTAAATGTTACTGGGATTATGGGTGAGTACTATACCTGTCCTGGTACACGTAGCCTAAATGCAACATAAGGAAGTCAGACTTGCTCTCTGTTGCCATTGTTCCTGCCCTTTTGATTTTGCTCTTTGCTACTCCCATGGACTGGTGCCCTCTGCCACGTGCCAGTCTGCCTTGGAGCTTGCTGTGTATGGACTGAAACCTGCAGTAACTGTGAGCTAAATAAAACTTTCCTTCCTTCATTTTGGGTGTCAGGTGTTTGTCTCAGCAAAGAGAGAAGAGTAACCTACATAGCATCTGAGGAAAATTTAAAAAGTAAAGGATTCCATGCTACGTTTAAGAACAAAAATGTATTGATATCAAACCCTCATGATACATACATGGTAAAATGTAGCTAATATACTTTTATCCTAAAATGGGGGACTGATAAGTAGATTTCTCCTATATTGAGTAATTATACAATAGGGCAGAAACATAGGTCAGTGGCACAGGGCCTGCATGACAAGCACAAGGTCCTCAGTTCAATTTCTACTACCCAAAATGTTATATTATAAATATATTTTGGCATTTCATATGGTTCTATTTATTTACACATCTCAAGGTTATACATGAAATATACAAGACCTGTCTTTGAGTAAACTCATCCTTTTTTTCTTATGATCACAATCATTAATAAACTTTGAAACTTATCTTTAACATACATGTATGTTTAAACCCAGATTTCTACAAAGGTATTTGCAATTACTTTGAAATTTTAGATACATACATATTTTACCTTCTTTGTTGTGGAGACTGTGCTAATGAAATTTTTCTACTGTGCCTTATATCTTAAAAGTATTAAGAGCAGATATACTGTATTTTCCAAAAAACTGTACCCATTAATAGAAAATATTTATGACAATTATGTTATTTAAGTTATCAGTTCCCTACAGAGAATGAAATCATTAAGTTCTGCAAATATTTGCTAATAAAAGTAAAAAATTATATAACAGAAAAATTTTAAATGTGAAATTTCTAAAATATAAAGAAGAAAAAGTATAAAATTTGTACACACCATTATGTTTTATAACTTTGAAATAATTTTGATTTTCTAGCATTTTCTCCTAAATGAAAATAATTGCTTAAACAATAACTTTTCTTTTGGTTTTGGCAAACAACATAAATGATTGATCTTGATTAGTGCTTTCCTCTCTGTCAATTCAAGAAAAAATTGGGACTATCAAAGACTTTCTTGGTTGCTTATTCAGAACGATGTCTAGTTTGCTTGGACAGGTATGGACTAGTAGCATGCAGATTTATCACTTACATGTTAGGCATCATCTTCATGATATTCTTTAACCATTAACATAGATAATTGCTATCATATGATAGTAATGTGAATCCACCTTTGGGACAAAGAGTGAACTGCCTTTCAAGGCTATGTAAATATAACTCTGATGGATAGCAATAATATTTCTCCAAGAATATAATAATTATTTCTAGTTTATTGACTCATTGTATTCTTTTTTTAGGTCCTTGCACTTGCCAGGGAAGTGCTTACTCCATTGAGCCATATTTCTGGCCCCAGTATTATTCTTTAAATAACTAACAGTTTAGATAAAAAAAAAAGTACAAACTTTTTTCATTTAAAATGTGCAATTTACCAAAGAAATAAAACAAAGTTGTTGAACAGTTTAGAAATAACTCAGATTAATAATTTACTCTTGAGGTAGTATTTGTATCTGATTAGCAAAAGTGTTTAAAAAGAGTTAGAAAGCTTTGAATTAATAAGACATGAAATTTCACAGATTTCCTTCCTCTGCCCATCACTGTTTGTTCCAAAAACTTTAATCGGCGGTCATTTAATTAATCATATTCAAAAGTGCACATATGCTGATATCCATCTGCTGAAAGCTGTCAGCAAGTGACATTGTCGTGAAACTAGATTTCAGAATTATTTCCCATGCCTACAACATAACCTACCTTCTGTTTCAGCCTATAAAAGAGATGCTTCACTTACCCTTTCATCTTTGCTATGATGATTTATACTACTAATGTACTAGACAATTTAAATTTAAAGATTATTTTTTTGGCTATTCAGTCTTGGCTGCTGTTAAAACGTTCTCAGAGGACACAGTGATCTTTGTTAATTTTACACCACCAGAGTTGTGACAGAATAAAAGTTTATACTTATTTTTTCTATGATTAAATAGTCTGTGAAAATGTTTCCTCCTTGGGCTTGTGTATCACTGTAATTTTTGATTTGAACATGATATATATGATGTATCAAAAAATAACATTTACAGAAGTCAGAAAACCAATACATTAAGTAAAACACATATTCTAAATATGGCAGAAATGGGTGTTTCATCCAATGAGAGTTGTGTCTTTCTTACACAGAATTTATTACACTTTTCACTTAGTTTATTGTACTTGAATAATATTTTTGTTCCTTACTCTAGTAAAATTTATGAAGGTCAGATTTTACTGTCATCCAGAGGTTCTTTTTCAATTTTTGTTTTACTTTTTTTTTACTAGTACATATTTGAACACACAGTAATTACATTTGTTGTGGGATATTGGCTCTGTTCACAGTCCTCAGTGCTGTTAAAACAATAGGTTTGTTGCTAAATATATATCTTAATCAGAAACCTGATAATGATTCACATTGAAATATCATATTCCTTTAAAATCACATATAAACAGTTGATATGTATATTTAGTGCTCTTTATAGATGGAAAGTTCAAATTTTATAGCTTTTATAGAATTAAATCTGTCTTGTCATGATGTCACACATCTGTTTCATTGCTAATCTTTCACACATAATTGGCACTACACTGTTTTTAATACATATCCAGCCAACTTTCTAGACTGAGTTATTGAACATATCTTTATTTAGGAAAATAATGGTCATTAGAACTATATATAGTACCACAGACTAATACGTTGTTACATGAATTTATATTTAGCTTTATCAAAATTATAATGCTTAACATTGTAGTTTAAATATTGATAGGAAGTGTTTGGTCATATAACTCAAATATTCTTCTAAATATTCAAATATTCTTCATTTTATTTTAATTGAAGTATGTTTAGAATGGTATTCATAAATTAGAAGTTTTTTTTTAAAGGAACCAAATACTACCAAATTTAACTATCTGCTTTTGAGTCTTTTCATAACAAGAAACTCCGCTTCCTAAAGCAATTTATTTTACTGTTGATTATCAAATTATTTCACTTATTTTTACTTTCGGTACCAGGAATTGAACTCAAGACCTTGTACTTGCCAGGCAAGCACTCTGCCACTGAGCTTTATCCCAAGCATTTTAATTTTTTGTTAAATTATTTCAGGAACAAAAAGTATCTCTAGTAGCATATAAGTCCTTCTATGTTAACATTTAAAATATTGGAATTAGAAAGTTTTTTATATGTTTTATACAAGTATGTGAATGTTTGAAAGTATAAAAACATCTGATAATTTTTTTTCCTTGGGTTAAATAAAAAAAATTATTCTTCATTTTACCAGCACTGTGAATAATTACAACATAATACAAAAAATAATGAAATGTATGGGAAATAATTTGGATTATAATTAGATAACTGCGGGGGAGATGGCTCAGTGGAATAAGCACTTCTCTGGCAACTGCAAGGGCCTGAGTTCAATCCCCGGTTCCGCAAAAAAGGAAAAAAAAAGAAAAAGAAAATGTTTAACTTATTTTAATGATTTTATTTTATTTTATTTTACTTATTTTTGTATGTGTTTAGGACAAGGTCTACTGAGTCTACAGGGTCTCACTACATAGAACTGACTTATAGTGATTTCCCTGTTTTCAACCTGCCAAGAGCTGGGATTACAGGCGCAAGCCACCATACCCAGTCTCAACCTCCATCTCAGTGCACCCCGAGGACTGGGCTGGCCCAGCACCTGGAAGATCAACCTCGACCACTACACTGCCTTAAGCAGGCGTTTTAGTCCGCTGAGTTGTCAGGCCAGCCCATGCTTTTTTTCTTTTTTTTTAGTGAGGGAAAAAATAAAAGTGGCACAATATTTCAAAATATGATGTTGGCAAATTAAAATGGTTATTATGTTGTATTTTGCTATCTTCAATGTTCTTAATATGGACAGAGTCAGAAGCTATCATAGGGATGAAGAACAAACACCTGCATGCTAGTCTACAACTGTCAAAAGAATCATGTATTCTTCTCTGAGGCAGTCAGTAACTTAAAAGTGGTTTTAACTAAGACCAATGATTCTTAGTTTTTTGTTTTTTGTTTTTTTTTTTTTTTTTTTTTTTCGCGGAACTGGGGATTGAACTCAGGCCCTTGTGCTTGCCAAGGAAGCACTTATTCCACTGAGCCATCTCTCTGAGCCCCTT
>NW_004524639.1:10521920-10523069 GCF_000260255.1 Octodon degus
TGGTAATTATACCCTTTTCATTCCTTATTGCTTGTATTTGAATTTTCTCTTTCCTCTTTTTGAAGAGGTTAGCTAGGGGCTTATCAATTTTATTCAGTCTTTCAAAGAACCAGCTTTTTGCTTTTGTAATTCTTTGAATTGTTTTCTTCGTCTCAATTGAATTAATTTCTGCTCTAATCTTTATGATTTCCTCCCTTCTTTGGGCTCTGGGTTTGGTTAGCTCTTCCTTTTCTAGATGTTGAAAGTTCAGAATTAAAGTATTTATTTATTTGTTCCCATTCTGTTTTCCTAATGTGTGATTTCACAGCTATGAATTTCCCTCTGAGAACTGCTTTCATCTTATCCCATAAATTCCGATAAGTTTTGCTTGAATTTTCATTGAATTGCAGATATTGTTGAATTTCTTGTTTAATTTCATCTGTGACCCATTCGTGGCTCAGTAGGGTGTTTTATTATTTTTGATATATGTATGTGGTTTTTCTGGTTTCTTTTGTCATTTGTTTCCAGTTTCATTGCACTGTGATCAGATAATGTCCATGGTACAATTTCTGTTTTCTTGCATATACTTAAGCATGACCTATGGATCAATATGTGGTCTATTTTAGAAAATGACCCATGTGCAGCTGAGAAAAATGTGTGTTCAGCTGTGTTTGGGTGGAACACTCTGTATATATCCAACAAGTCCATTTGCTTCAAGCTCTGGTTCAGTTCTCTTATATCTTTGCTAAGTTTTTGTCTCGTTGACCTGTCTTTTGGAGATAAGGGGGTGTTAAGGTCTCCTGTTAATATTGTCGTATTGGACATTAGATTTTTCATGCCCATTAAGATTTGCTTTATATAGTTTAGTGCTCCCGTGTTTGTTGCCTACATATTTATGGGTGTTACCACTTCCTCTTGAATTTTTCCCCTAACCAGTATATAGTGGCCTTCTTTATTTCACTTGATCATTGTTGGTTTGAAGTTGAGACTGTCTGGGAATAGAATTGCTACTCCTGCTTTTTTTCTGAGCAGCTGGGGCATGTAGTATTGTGTTCCATCCTTTGACTTTCAGCCTGTGAATGTCTTTATGAGTTAAATGTGTTTTTTGTATGGAGCATATTTTTGGATTTTGTTTCCTAATCCATTGTGCCCGTCTATTTCTCTTAATTG
>NW_004524639.1:10524534-10530390 GCF_000260255.1 Octodon degus
TCTGCAGCTGTTTCTTTATTTCAGAAGCCATTGATTCATTGCTTTCAGCTGTGTGATTCCCAATTTGTTCTATGTTAGCATCTTCTGCACTTGTTATGGGTGGGCTTGGGTCTGAGGTTGCATTTTGTTCCTTCTCGTCATTTTGTTTAGCACTGTCTTCTGACCTTTGTCGTAGATCTTCATTGTAGCTATAACCTTAGCACGTACTGAAGTTCAGTTGCAGATCTACAAAGTTTAGATTTATCCAGCTGTTCCTGGCTTGGTTCTGGCTGCTGTGCTCAGCCCCTTCCTGGTGCTGCCCTTAAAGGTGAACCTGTTGTGCCCCTGTGACAAGATGTTCTACTCCTGGACTAGCTGGGTGGTTCTATCCTCTACACTCTCTGCAGGGATTGCAGCTGCAGTGTTACACGCCTTAGCTGAGCCTGGAGGGGACAAGTTGGTGTAGGGGGCATAGGCAGCTCTCTCACATACTCACTGGGCCTGGACTAGGACTGGGTCTGTGGTTTCCCGAAACACGGCAGAAATTCCTACTAGGCGGGCGGGGTGGGCGAGTTGCTGCGGTGTGGTGTGGGGCTTCCCAAGGGGGTGGAAGAGGGTCTCACTCACTCTGCACCTGGGCTGGGACCAGTAGTCTGTCCCGCCGGTGCAGGGTAGCTGGAAGCTCTCCCATACACTCACCGGACCTGGGCTAGGTAACTCATTTTCAAAAGTGTTCTAACAGGTGTTGACAAAGTGATTTTTTTTTAATAAATAGTGCTGTGACAAACATATCTATATTCTAGAATGGTAATTGAAAGTGATTTCTACTTGCAAGAATCAATAGAGAACAGATTTTATAATTTTATTTTAAGGTTACAAACTGAATATCAAACATCTTAGGCATAACAGGGAAAAGGTATTTGATATTCCATTTCTAGATATTAATGACAGTTAGCTTAAACCCAACTGCATATGTTGTAGGGTAATAATAACCTTCTGTTCTAGAGGGTTAACAACCTAAATTTGTAGACCAAACATTAGAGAAAAAGAAATGATCCAAGGTCAGCCAACATTTTGGCCCTAGCCTTCCAAGGTCAGTGAAAACTCAGAACATAGGAGAACCCATACTGTAACATCCTGTAACTCAGTTGTGTCCCAAATTTTCTGAGCAAGGAGATTATGGGACCAAAGAGGAAAGTGATTGATGATGTAGAGTGTGCCTATTGAGAGTCACATGGAGAGAGAACATTCTCTCAGGCTTTCACAGAGAACACATTGGACAAGCAATGTCCATGACTCATCCACATGCATGGCTGACACTGACAAATGATTTACAAAGTGGGGTACACAATTTCAGAATAAATACTGAGGGGACTTCACTGACCTTATCAGATAAAAAAGTCACATTTCTTTTTATATAGCACTTGCTTTATCTTAGTCTTATCCATCCAGCAGAAAGGTATAAAAATGAAATATAAAAAGTAAAGCCATGCTGTTTTGTTGAGTTGTAAGGGATTCAGGTCAACTTCTGACATTGCCAGTTCTGCAGATGACCCAATACTATTATGGACTACTCGAATATATTGGAATAGTTTGATGAATTCATGCACCTACAATATTTAAATGAGGGGCTGGGGAGATGGCTCAGTGGAATAAGTGCTTGCCTGGCAAGCACAAGGACCTGAGTTCAATTCCCGGTTGTGCAATAGATGAATAAATAAATAAATAAATAAATAAAATAATTAAATGACAATGGAATACCCTTCTCTGGCAAAACTAAACCAAAAAAGTGGATACAAATGAATGATCTTTTTATATCTGTATATTCAAAGTAGTTAGGATAGATATACAGCTACATTCTCTTAATTCAAGGAATAAGAAGATTTGTTCTTATAGTGTTTGTGGACAGGATGTCATGTCTGCATCTTGTATTATTTAAAGTCTCCTACTAGCCTGTTTCAAAACTGTCTCATTGCTAATTGTTTCTCAATAAATTTATTTTTAAAAGTGGGAGGGGCCAGGGAGATGGCTCAGTGGAATAAGCACTTCCCTGGCAAGTTTATGGGCCTAAGTTCAATCCCCGGTTCTGAAAAAAAAATTAAAAAAAATGAGAAACTATAATATTAATGGATAAAAACAGAAGACAAGACCAAGACAAAGCAAAACTTGTACAATAAGAAATGTAAGTTTTGTACCTATCTAGGTCAGTCAAATCATGTCAGGATTTTCCCTGAAACCCTGTACCACAGTTTGTAGATTATTTGGCAGTAACAGCCATGTGGATGAGTCACAGCCATTGCTTAACCAATTTGCTTTCTGTGAAAGCCTGAGTAAATGTTTTCTCTCCATGTGACTCTCCTTAGACACAGTCAACATTGTCAATCACTTTCCTCTATGGCCCGGTAATATCCTTGATCAGAAAATTTGGGACATCACTGAGTTACAGGATGTTACAGTTCATGGTCTCTTATGTCCTAAGTCCTCAATGACCTTGAAAGTCTAGGGCCAAAATGTTGCCTGTCCTTGCAGCCCTTTTTTCTGCAACATTTCATCTGTAGACTTAAGTTGTTAACCCTCAAGAAGAGAAGCTTAATGATATTATCACCCTATAAGACAGACAGTTGAGCTTAATCTCACTATTTGTCTGAATAGCAAACATCTTAGACATAATAAGAAGCAGGTAGTTTTCATAAAGTACTGATATATTATACTTCCAATCCTTACAGAATTTGAAAAAAAGAAAAAAGTATTTAAAAACATGAATAAAGAATTACATATTTTACATAGAAATTTAGAAATCTAACAATATACAGCATTGTAGCATAACAGTCCTATGACATTTTTTTCTTGTCTCTTATTTTTCTCTTGTCTTCTTTTTTAAAGAAACATGTACTTGAGAGTACAGCAGTGATTGATATGACATTTGAAGCACTATGCATTTAGAAGACCAGAATGACAGGCATTCCATGCATGACCCCACCATTTCACAATGCTATCCTTAGTTCAGTTTTGCAGTTCACAGGTATCAGCATATATAGTTAGTCAGAGTGAGACTCCTACCAATTAAGTGCTAGTTTCAAAAATCTGATGGAGATTATCAGGACATTACCTTAACCACATTGTGTATATAACTGTATGGTTATGCCCCTGCCATGTTTCCTACCTATTCTCCTTGCCCTCTCTTCATTGATTTATTCTTCAGTTCTTGCTTTCCATTCAGTTGTGTTATACCTTTCAATTTTTATTACTTCTTTTGAGTTCTTACACTAGGGAGACAATACAATATTTACCCACGTGGGTCTGGTTTATTTCACTTATCTTCAAGTGGCATCCAATTATATATGAAGCCTTCAAGTTGAAAATTATTTATAGCTGAGTAATACTCCATTGTATAATAATACCACATATCTTACATTCATTCCTCAGGTGACGGGCATTCTGGCTGCTTTCAAGATTTTATTACAACATATTGTGCTGCTATAAACACAGGTGCACATATATCACTATGATAGGAGATTTTCAGTTCTTTTGGGAATATTATCAGTAGGGAGATAACTGGTTTGAATGAGATTTCCAGTCCTAATTTTTTAAGGAGTCTCCACCCTGATAACAAAGACAAGGTGAGAGGCATTACAATTCCTGATTTGAAATTACACTATGAAGCCACTATAATAAAATCAGTATGGAATTGCCAAAAAACAGACTTGAAGATCAATGAAATAGATTAGAAGATGCAGAAGCAACTAGAAACACACTCACCTGATCTTTGACAAAGGGGCCAAACATGCTTACTGTAAGAAAGATAGCCTCTTTAAGCAATGGTGCTGGAAAAACTGGCTCTCTACATGCTGAAAACTGAAATTTGACCCAGGTCTATCACCATGCACTAAGCTGAAATCAGAATGGATTAAAGTTTTAAACATTAAAACAAAAACAGTAAATCTTGTGGAAGTGAAATTAGGAGGAACTCTTGAAGATATTTGTAAGCCAAAAGTTCATGAACAAAAATCAAACTGCATAGGTAATACTTGAAAGAATTCACAAGTGGGACCTCCTCCTATTGAGAAGTTTTTGCACGTCAAAGAAATTATCAACAGAGTGAAAAGGCATCCACAATTTTGGAAAAAAATCTTGACTTTTAAGCACTCAGACAAAGGTCTGCTCTCTAGAATTTATAAATAAATAAAAAAAATAAAATTTAAAAACCCAATCCAGAAATGGGCATCTGAGATGAACACACACTTCTCAGAGGAAGAAAGTCAAGAAGCTAATAAATACATGAAAAAAATTCTCCATATCACTAGCCATCCATAAAATGCAAATTAAAGCAACACTGGGATACTTTCTCACCCCAGAAAGAATTGTTATCATAAAGAAATCAACCAACAGCAAATGTTGGAGAGGCTGCAGGGCAAAGGGATCCTCCTCCCCTGCTGGTGGGAATGTAGAATGGTACAAACATTATAGACAAACTCTTAAAGACATAAAAGAAAGCTTACTGTGTCTAAAATGCAGAAAGGAGAGTTATTTCTTATAAATATAGATTATCTATTTTTAAGTTCTGGAAGGCAATGGTTGTAATGTTTTTACAACTTTCTGAATTGCACAGTTAAAATGAATTAAATTGGTTTATATATTTGCAAAAATAATAAAGTACAATTTACATTCATTGAAAAAGTAAAAGGAAAGCTTAAAGCTATACTAATGTTAGTCTGCATGTACTTAAAGCAAGAAAAATTATCAGATACATTATCCGATAATAAGAGGTCAAGCACACCAAGAAGACATGATAATTCCAAATCTGTATAAACCTAATAACACTTTAAGAATCATGAAGGAGGAAGTTGATGTACTTAAATAAGAAATTTAAAAAAAAAAACAAAAATAGTGATCCAGCATTCTTAGTTGAAAACAATTATGTTAGTTTTTTTTGGAATATTTTATTCATTTTAATGAGAAAAAAGACAAAATAGCAATGAAACAGTTTCAAAACAGGTTAGTAGGACAGTTACAATAATTAATATATTGAATATTATTGTCTTTGTAGTAGCTATTCAGAGGACAGGATGTAGACATGATGTCTTGTCTAAACAACATTAGTACAAACCCTTCTTCTCAATGAACTGAAAGTTGCTATATTTTTATCGTATCTTGTGCATACATATATATTTTTTCTTTCTTTTTTCACAACAAAATGATCCTTTATTTGTACTTTTGCAAAGTTAATAACACATGACACAAGGTTGCCTAGTGATTAATAACTGGTATTAACCAGACAGGATGTTTATCTCAGGACTGATGTAGCTTGTTTGCTTTAGTCAGTGAGGCCTAGTCCCACCTACACACATTTGATCAAATTCTTAGCTTCCATGGCTCCCAATCTATCCCCACTTTTGTTTTGTTTTGTTAGAGATGGGCGTTCTATTGCAGGTAGAGATGTTGTATTTGGAGAAGTCTTTAAAGAAGCTTTTCATACCTGATGCCAGTGCAAAGATTGTAAGTATTTGAAATCAACAAAATAACCCAACATAGTCTAGTAGTCCATAATAGTAGTGAGTTATCAGCACAACCGGAAATTGTCAGAAGTTGAAAACAACAACGTCATAATGAATTTATAAACAAGGAAATATAAAATTACCAAAGACGTAGAAAATCTTAAGAACACAGTCAATCAAATTAACCCATTTGATATTTAGACATAATTACCAGGATCATCAGGGGCATGCACTGCACCTAATGTTAATATAATCAACAGATATTTTGCTGAGAAATATTTTCAAATTCACTAAAAGCATTTCCAAAATGATTTAAGAAGTATTAAAATGGTAATCTTCTGTTATGGCTTTGTTATGGTTTGTGTCTAGTTGTCCCCCCAAA
>NW_004524639.1:10530490-10537277 GCF_000260255.1 Octodon degus
GGAACTGGGGATTGAACTCAGGCCCTTGTGCTTGCCAAGGAAGCACTTATTCCACTGAGCCATCTCTCTGAGCCCCTTCACTTAGTTTTTTACAGGTAAATAAAGACAGAAAAATGCTTGAGTTTAATTTCTAAAGCATTACTAATTTAAAATCCCTCTGGTTTCATTAACTATTTCTCCTCTGCAATGCTACTGTGCCAGGTCACCTGCCTTAGACAGTCTATTTGAGCTGAAACATCTACACAGTGTAAACCAAATCAGTGTTTATCCTTTTAAATTTAAGTGCTGGATATTTTGTCTCAGGATTGAGAAAAGCAACTAAGACACTAAAGTCTTTTATAATCTTTCAAGACAGAGGACACCAATATAAAATATTTATAGAGGCATTTGTTTATGCCCATAATCATCCATTGCCCTAAACTTAGCATCCCTTTGGATTCTGGCAGAACTTCACATGACTGAGACTGCCCCAAACAGAAATAATAATCTTATGAGAGTCAACTTAACCCTCTGGCTGTACTTCCTCCTCCAGAGGGAGAGGAACTAAAACTGAGATAATGATTGATCAGATATTGGATGTTGTCACCCCGGGTAATACTTAAATATTGGCTGCCTGATTCTGTGGCTCAGTCAGTGTGATCCTTTATGTCAAAGCTGGTGGGCCCTCTCTAGTTACCCTGGCTGGAGTCCTTTTTCTATCTTTACATTTACTCTCTTTTGTTAAGTGTTGGCTTGGCATTTGTCAGCTCCTAAAGCTAAAGTACCTTTTAATTTTCTTTTATTTGCCTATGACAACCTTATTGCTGTAAATTTATGTTTTAGTTTTAATTTTCATTATCCCTAAAGCAAGGACTCAGGCCAGGGAGACATCTTAGTAGAATAAGTTTACTTGGCAAGTGCAAGGCTCTGAGCTCAGTCCCCAGTACCAACAACAACAACAACAAACAAACAAAAAAATAATAAAGCAAGGATCCACATTAATGGGTAACATTATTAGCCAAGAAATCACTATTGCTTTCTATTCAGTTAACAGTCACTAATATTGTTAAATAAAGTCACTGTAAAATAAAAATTAACAATGTGAAAATTTATTCTATCTATAAATTACATTATTAAATAATAGTTTACATAAAAATTCACTGATTTACTTCATTTTAGACTTATAAAATTTATACTTACTAATAGAATGTATTTATGAGGTATTATATGATATCTTAAATCATGTATATGTTGAGTAATAATTAGAACATATTAATTATCTTATTAATCACTGTAAAAGTTTATACAGGGAAACTGCTGATATTGATTGTCACTGTGGGGTGTATGTATCTAACAATAATGTATAATGTAACTCAGAATAGCTACAGAAAATTTTGAATATATTCACCCTAGTTCACTGATTTAAATTATAGAAGTCAGTGAACAACTGCTGTAGCAATCATAACTATTAAGATAATGACTAATTTTTCTATCTTTCTTACAAGTACCTTTCTAACCAAGGTCTCCATTAGAACTCTGTGAAAGTCACAGATAGATGTGCAAAAAAGATATACTTTCTGAAAATAAATGTGCATACATATGTATGTATAGATAATATGTACAAGAATCATAATAAATATAGTTGATGTAGCATAAGAAAAATAAAATGATGCATTATAATAGTAATAATTAATGGGTTAAAATTTGGATATGAAATCATTTAATGGAAATGAAAAGTGAAACAGAAATATAGAGTAAGTTTGTTTTGTTTTTTTAGGGGGAACCAGGGATTGAACTCAGGCCTTTGCACTTGCCAGGCAAGTACTTATTCTACTGAGCTATCTCCCAGTCCCCAAAGATTTTAAATGTAGTATAAAATTTAAAAACATTCATTAAGTGATGTGGTTTATTTTCTTTCCTGAGCAATTATTTTATTTGTTCTAAGACAAATATATACCTTAATTGATTTACCTATTTTTCAATCTGTTAACATTTAAAAATCAAGACAACAGTTACAAATGAAAAATAAACATTTTAAAATTCTGAATATGAAGTGGGCAAATAATTCCTCATTTTGAATAATATTTAAACTTCTTAATAAGGATAATAAAGAGAATTCATCATAAATTAACAAAACTTTGAAGGCAAATATTCCTTATTTTAAGTTATTTGCATAGAAATTATTTAATATTAGTGTTCTGCCTTAAAAGTTTATTTGTACTTCAAGAGAATTATTCTACTCTGATGAAGTTATTTTCCTTCAATTAAATCCAGTTATGGTTTTATGTACTAAATCTCTCCAAGCTTAAAAATATACTTTTGAAATGAAATCTTTGACATATTGTATCTCCAGTTCATATGTAAGATTCTAGAATACAAAAGCACATTCAATATGACTCATTTAAAAACCAGGAGTTCAAAAATATAAGTTCCTGATTGACAAGGTTAATAATAGACATTGTTTAAATGTTCTGCTTAAATGACAACTAAACAAAAGTATTTTTTTCACCTTTTGCCATTTAAGGATTTGTTCAAATGCCTGTTTGTTTTATGCTATCTATAATAAATTAAGCTCAAAAGAAGACTTCTTTGAGAAACCCTATAGTATTTTTGGATCAACATTCAGTGTGGAAATACATACTATACAAGATTCTATATGTCAAGGATGTGGGTAACTCAGCTACTCAGCGTTAAATCTTGAGTATCTTTTAAAATGTACCTATAAAATAAATTTTACATAAATGAAAAATGGATTAAGGAACTAGTCACCAAAGCAGAATTAGATGGCAATCAATTCTTTCTACAAACAAGAAGCAACTCATTGCATATTCCTGGAATGATACTAATGAACTGGCACACTGGTACCTGTGTGCTTCTTTTCAGCTTTGTGAATGTCAATAGCTATGATAACTATTTTAGTCTCATGTTGCCATTGTATGTTGAGTATCTAAAGAAACAAAGCCTGTCATTTTAGTTTATCACTTCTGGAAAACCATGATCTATACTTAGGTCAAACACACTCCTGACCTAATGCTTATGACAACCTTCACTTTTAGTTGGTTTCATAATGGGATAACTCTTTGGAGGAAATGGTACAGGTTGTGTCTGAGAGATCTTGATTGTTGTAGCTAGAAAATGTCTTATAAAAGAATGTTCCAAAATATGACACATGCAATTCTGGCTGTACTTATAGTGTATATTACTTTCTATTTGTCTTTAAGGTGCAGAATTACTGCTTTGTCTTAAAGATTCAGCTTAGCTTGTAACTTACTCTGATCAAGAAAACGTCATGAAAATTATGGCTTCACAATTCTAAACACAGAATTTTTAAAAGGTCTTGTATCTTCCACTTTCTGTCCCTTGATAACCAGAAGCCATATAAAAATGTCAGACTCCTGAATGATGAAACACTACTTGGAAAAAGAGAGTAAAGGCTTGCTGCCAGTGATTCCAAATACCCTTTCTGAGGCAGCAGATGGATGAGTGAAACTATCCTGGGCATCTCAACCTTAACTGAGCTCAAACAAAATATATTTCCAGTGGAAAACAGCTTTTGCAATCCTGCACAGCCAATCACAGGAAATAAAGAAAATTGAAAAAAAGCCAGCCTTTACTTTAAATCATTAAGTTTTCAGATTTTTTTTTCTGAGACCCGTGACAAACTGATCAGTATTCTACACAAGAATAATCTTTGGCATGAATAGTAGGTATATTTCTGAAGAAAACTCATGATGGATATATTTATGCAGGACATTTTTAGTTTTCAAAATTTATCTTCTTTCTACATAGGAATACTCTGCACTAATTAAGATATTATATTTGGCAAACGAATGCCTTGAACATTTATTAATTGTTGTTAGAATTATTATACAGTGAGTTATTACATACATAGACGTTAAAATCTTTCGGTAAGAATTGTTGTGTAAAATTTATAAAATTACTTCATATACATTTAATTCCAAAGTAATATAATATTGTCCTATAAATTACAAAATTCTTATTTACAGTATATCTGTCCTTTGAAAAACTCAGAAAAAATATTCAGACTTAGACTTAGACTTCTACCATGATAAAAAACATACATACACACACCACATGCATGATCATCCCGACCACACACACATAAACATATCTAAACCACAAACAGTTTTTTATGTTACATAATACAGGGCCTAGACATAAACCCAGGTTTCTATAGGTAAGTCATTTACTTTTTTTTTCTTTTTTTGTCCATAATTTTATTGATAAACAAATAGCAATGAGACAGTTTCAAATCAAATCGGTAGGACAGTTTCAATAATTAACACACTGCAAACATTCTTTTAGTGGTTAATTGATGTACAAGATGCAGATTCGACATCCTATTTACAAACACCATTAGAACAAATCATTTTATTCATCAATACAACGTAACTATATATCTATCCTAACCACCATGAATACACAGATACAAAAGGGACATTCATCTGTATACCCTTTTTTTTGGTTAACTTGTTATTTGAATATTATAGGTGTGTGAACTCAGCAAAATATTCTAAAAGAGTCCAGTAGCCCATAATAGCATTGGGTCTTCCACTTAACTGGCAATGTCAGAAATGGTTGACCTGAGTCCCCTACAGTTCAACATAACAGCATGGCTTTATTTCTTATATTTCGTTTTTATACTTTCCTTCTGGATGTTTAAGACCAAGGTAAAGCAGGACCTATGCAACAAGAGTTGTAGCTTTTGGGTCATGATAAGGTCAGTGAAATCCCCTCAGGATTTATGCTGAGATCCTGTACCTCAGATTGTAGAACCTTTGTCAGTGTCAGCCATGTGGATGAGTCACGGCCATTGCTTGGCTAATGTGATCTCTGTGAAAGCCTGAGAGAATGTTTTCTCTCCATGTGACTCTCCCCAGACACACTCTACATCATCGATCACTTTCATCTTTGGCCCTATAATCCCCTTGATCAGAAAATTTGGGACACTACCAAGTTACATGACGTTACAGTACAAGTTCTCATATGTCCTGAGTCTTAATTGACCTTGGAAGGCTAGGGCCAAAATGTTGGCTTTTCTTGCAGCCCTCCTTTTTCTCTAATTTTGGTCTGCAAACTTATGTTGTTAACCATCCAGAAGACAAGATTATTCTTAATATCGAACAACTTAGGCAGTTAAGCTTAGCCTCACTATCTGTCTACATATCCAACATCTTAGGCATAATAAAGAACAGGTATTTTTCATCAAGTATTGATATGTTGAACTTTAAGTCCCTACAGAATATGATAACAAACATTTAAAAATTAGAATATATTTTAAAAATAGGCATAAAGAATTACATACTTCTCATGTTTGCATATAAGTCCAAAAATGTCACTATATAAGACTTTGAAACAGGACAGACCCACAATATTCCTTTTCCTGTCTCTTGCTTTCCTTCACCACCCCCTTCTTCTTGAACAACCATCTACCTGAGAGACATCATAACAGCAACTGGAATGTCAAGACAAGCAGCCCATATTCAGTAGACCAGAATGACAGGCACTCCAACCATGAAACTACTATTACAAATTACGAACTATAGAGCAGTAGCTTAGTTCACAGGTATCAGTATATATAGTTAGTCAGGGTGAGAATCTTTCCAAATAAGTGATAGATTAAAAAAACTTCTGAAGATTCTCAGGATCATTGCCTTGCTCATCTTCTACATATAACTGTATGGCTTGACATTGTCATGTTTCCTAGCTCTTCTCCTTTCCCTATCTTGATTAGTTTAGTCCTTTGAGAGCCTGCTTTACTTTTACTTGTATTATGTCTTTCTTTCTATTTGTATTTCTTCTTTTGAATTCTTATACAAGGGAGACTATACGATACTTACTCATGTGTGTGGGCTTTATTTCACTAATGAGTATATGTTCAAGTGGAATCCACTTCAAAATAAAAGCTTCGAGTTTATCGTTCTTAATAGCTGAATAATACTCCATTGTGCAAAAAATACCACATAATTTTTAACCATTCCTCAGATGATGGGCATCTTGGCTGTTTCCAAGATTTTGCTATCACACATTGTGCTGCTATAAATATAGGCACACATATATCCCTATGATATGATGTTTTCAGATCCTCTGGGAAAATTCCCAGTAGAGGTATAGCTGGTTTAAATGGGATTTGCAGTCCAACTTTTCTAAAGAGTCTCCATATTGATTTCCATAACGGTTGCAACAGTCTACATTCCCACCAGAGGTGGAGAAGGGTTCTTTTTTCCCCACAGCCTCTCCAACATTTGTTGTTGGGTGATTGCTTTATGATAGCCATTCTTTCTGGGTGAGATGTTATCTCAATGTGGTTTTAATTTGCATTTCATGAAAGCCTAGTGATGTGGAGTATTTTTTCATATATTTATTCGTTTCTTTAATTTCTTCCTTTGAGAAGTGTATGTTCATCTCGGATGCCCAGTTCTGGATTGAATATTTAAATTTTGGGGCCCTAGTGTTTTTTAGTTCTTTATAGATTCGAGAGAGCAGACCTTTGAGTACTTATTTGTCATGATTTTTTCCAAATTTGTGGGTTAGCTTCTCATTTTGTTGGTAATTTCTTTTGACGTGAAAAAACTTCTCAGTAAGAGAAGGTTCCAGTTGTTAATTCTTTCAACTGTTTCCCGTGCGAATTGATTTCTGTCCATGAAATCTTTGCCTACACCTATGTCTTCAAGAGTGCCTCCTACTTTCTCTTCCAGGAGATTTAGTGTCTCTGCTTTAATTTTTAGATTTTTAATACATTCTCACTTTAGTTTAGTGCATGGTGATAGACCTGGGTCAAGTTTGA
>NW_004524639.1:10547888-10552569 GCF_000260255.1 Octodon degus
CAGATGAGTATGGACGGAAGCTTCTAGTAACTGTGAGCTAAATAAACCTTTCCTTCCTTCAGTTTGAGTGTCGGATATTTGTCCCAGCAACGAGAGAAGAGTAACTAAGACAGGCTTATAACTGGATATATCCTCAAAGGTTCATACATTCATAGGTGGAACTTATGGTAGATGGCTGGGTCATAAGCATGCAATATTGGATTAAAAATGTGTGATAAATGGTTTAGTGTACTAACTGAATTGGTAAGTGTGGCCATTTGGAAA
Source organism: Octodon degus (assembly GCF_000260255.1). NCBI lineage: Eukaryota > Metazoa > Chordata > Mammalia > Rodentia > Octodontidae > Octodon > Octodon degus. The sequence continues at coordinate 10,548,153 of NW_004524639.1, forward strand.
GTCCATTCCAAATGTAAGTGGCACCAACCGAAAGGCTTGAACCTGAATTAAATAAAAATTAACAGGATGGCTCATTGCTGGTGACTTTCCTGGCTTCAGTGCCATAACTATTTCTCCTTATCATGCCCCACTGCCTGGCTGCCATGACTTGGAGCCAACCCTCTGAACTAAAAATCTCTAGAAAATGTAAGTGAAAATAAAACTTTTCTCCTTTAAGTGTAGCAGGTAACTTTTTCCAGCTATTAGAAGTTAACTAAGACAAATTTTGATACCAGAAAAGAGGTTTCATTGCTTTGGAGCTCTCTGGTCATGTGGTCAGATGTCTGGAATTGTCCTTTTAGAAGAACTTGCAAAGATTTGGAGATGCTGGCTAGAAAAGCAGCCCTAGAATTCTGTGAGCCAAAATTCATGGGAAACTCTGGTCTGAGCTCTGAAGACTAGAATACAGACTTAAATGCAGCTAGTAAAATCAAGGCTCAGGGCTTTTCTGTTGGGAGGAAGGACTCCAGTGAGATTTGAACTTCATACCAGGTGTGTAACACAATGAAATAAAATTTTTCTATAACCTGGAGACATCTTAGGAGACTAAAATTAAGGAAAGAGGATTAATTAATTTGATGGAAGAATTGTCCACATGATATAATGTACAGGTACAGGCATACTACCATTGGGGGCTTTGACTTAGCTTTGCCTTTAGAAACAATAGAAAACATTTCAGCAGAACGATTAAAAGGTTTTGTATTGACCACTATGAAAACTCCAGTACTGACTGAAGATGGACCAGAGAAGAATTTGCTTGCTGAAACAATTGGTATTAAAAATCCAAATACAGTGGTACCTTGGTTCAAATATTTAGTTTTGTATATGATTTTCAAAAAGATACTATGTTTTATTGTGTGTGAGAAAATGATTGTGACATGGTCACATTTGTCACCCTATGCAGGGTTTGCAGAGTTCAGAGGTCAAGTCCCTGTTCAGGAGCCAGTTATCACTGAAGATCAGCATTGCAACCTCCTAATGAGTGCACAGCAAAGGTTTAAATAAAAGAAACAATTGGTATGATTTTAGGGCTGCAGGAGAATCAAAATGCCCTAGCAGAATTTTTGATTCTCTGGGGACTGTAACAAAGGCATTATCTGTGGGGACCCATAACTATTTGGTTTTCAAACAAAGGAAGAGAATAATAAAGAAAGCCAGGAGAACTGAGCCGGGTCTTGGGGGTCAATAAAAAGTCTTCCCCAAGAAAAAAAATATGCTAGTTAGGAGAACTAACTGATCTCCAGGTTGACATCCCCTGCAGTATTGAGATATCTGCAGCTACCGTCTCCATCAGTTAATTGGGGTTGGAATCAGGTGTCACCAGTTGTGGGCTTATCTTTTACTTTGAGGTGTCATGACCTCATAGACCATGACAGAATGCAGAGTTTGCAGACAAACTCAAATTCATGCCAAAAATTTCTATTTGCAAACCATATTGTGTGCCTACAAAAGCATTCATGATCTAAGGTACTACTGTACTTTAGAAAGGAACAATGGTAATGATGGCCTCAGGGCATTATAGGTACTAGGAAAGACTTTGCTTTGAGAAGAGAACCTCAGAGCAATACTAGTGGCCCAGAGAATTTGTTCCTTCAGATCGGATTCTTAGTGCTCAGCAATCCTGGCATAGAACCTCCCTTCTAAAGGGAGGGAAATGTGATACTGCCCCACCTGCTACAGAATGAGGCATCATCCACATCATACTGGGTTTATACATATGCAGAGTGCAAGAGTTGTAGTGTTAGGAAAGCTTCCATTCTAGATTTCAGAAGACCTGAGAAGCCAGGCAGTGTGCTTCTGAGAGAGCAGTGGATGCAGAAGTGAGTGGGAAGCTAGTAGTGTGATACTGTAGGTGTATTGGAAATCCCAGAAAGTGTGTCTTCTGGTGTAGCTGTAAGGGTAAAGCAGTGCTAGCATAAGACAGAGACTATGAGAACTACAAACACTAGTTTTGCCACAGGGGCAAAACCACTCAAGTTCTTTCGAGTTCACATCTTTCCAGAGGTTGCTATTCATATTGGAATCCATGCAGTCCCTGCTGGATTTTGGTATTATTTGGTCCCTATTGCTATCTTCCTATTTCTACCTTTTGGGATGGGAGTATTTACTTTGTACTATTGCATGTTTGAAGGGTTTAAATTTTCTTTCACCTTTATAGGCACTTTCAAATAAGAATTTGTCATAAATCTCAGAGGAGAATTTGGGTTTGGAATATTCAGCAGTGCTGAGACTATTAATATTTTGACAACTAGTGGAGATGGATTAAACACAGTTTGCACAAAGGGATGCAAATCAATCTTTTGGGACAAAGGGGCAGAATATTGATTATAGAGTGAAATATTCGTTTGTGAGCATAATTTATCCTGGAAACATGCATTTTAAAGGCTTTACTGTACCTAGATGTGTGCTGTGCCATAGTCCATTCTTTTCTGCCATGCCTGTCTGCTATAAGAATTGAAACCTTACAATCCTTGATGCAAAATAAATATTCCTTCTTTTTATTTGTGGGTGGCAGATATTTTAACACACAATGACAAGATAACTAAGATAGCCTCCAAAAAACTTCAGAAAGCCTTATTGAATGTTAATTAAAATACAGCAGAACAAAATTTGTTAGAGGCAGAGATTATCTTACAAATGCTTAAATAACAAAATAATTTTAAATACCCTCTGACAAAACTAAAAATAAAATGGGATAAATATGAAGGACCACTTTGTATCTATATATGCAAAATAGTAGGGATAGATATATAGCTACTTTCTCTTAATTCAATGAATAGAAATAGTTGTTCTAATAGTGTTTAGGGGCAGGATATCATGCCTGCATCTTCTACTATGAATAACCACAAAGAAGAAACAAAATGCTAAGTATTAATTACTGAAACTGTCTTACTAATCAGTTTTGAAACTGTCTCATTGCTATTTGTTTCTCAATAAAATTATTTTAAAAACTAATTTCAATGCTATAAAATTCATTATTAGAAAATTTATGATTCAATAATACTTAGTCCATTGAGCGTTTTGTCCCCATACTGCACAATAAATTTTTGAAAATTTACACCATGTTAAAAAAGTCTACAATGAATTAACAGTTATTTCAAGTTGCTTCTTTTATGCATGCCTGCGTTTTTAGCCACATTAAATTGTTTGATTTTCTGATTTGATTTAATGCTTACTGATGTTTTAAAGACTTTTTCTATTTTATTTTTATATACATTAAAGAAAAATCTCAGATAAAATATTTCCCTTAAGAATTGGGTAAGATGGGGCCAGCAAGATAGCTCAGAGGACTAAAGCACCTGCTTAGGCAAGCTTAGGCAAGACCAGGAACTACAATTCCATCCAGGGCACCATGTGCAGCACTAGTCCCACCCCCAGGGTGGGATGAGTTAGAGACTGAGTCTAGGAATGGTGGTACATACCTGTAATCCTAGCACTAGGGAGGCTGAGAGCAAGAGGATCACCACAAGCCCCAGAAGCATAGTGAGACCCTGCAACAGCAACAACAAGAACAACAACAGCAACAAATTGGATATGTTTTCTCGCTCCTTCTGTATATTCAACAATGTTTCTACAAATTATGTCAGGTTTGCTAATTTGAGGACAGTTATTACAGTGATTTGCATTGTTTCTTTACTATTTTTAATTTAGTATTGTTAGATAAATGTATATACATATATGTAAATTACATTGTTCATAATATTGCATATACATCATATTATATATGCTATAAGTTATTACACTTATATACAATATCATGTCTAAAATACACAGTTTGTATACAGTATGAAATATAGTTTATATGTAAATTATCTGTATATAAAATAATGTGCTAACCTGGCTAAGTTATACATTGTGTAAAGGTTGATCAAAATATAGCATGTATTTAAATAAAACATATTTAGTTTTGTGCTTGTAGCCCCATTGCAATGCTGCTTTTCCAATTTAAAAGACACATTGCTGTTAAAATTCTAATAATACAACTTCTTGCCTCAAACATACTTATTCCGTCCTTCTTGTCACTTTCCAAAACATTTTCTTAATGTAATTATAGGATGTGACCAAAAATATGATGAATGCTGCTGCTTAGTGTTATGCCACAAAATCCCAGGCTCATAAAACCTTATGGTTTATCTTAATTTCCCTTCATCGGCAGTACTAGGAATGTGAAACATCTAGCTTTTCCACAAAATCCCATGAAACGTAAGTGCTTAGAATTCATCCAACACAGAGAGTAAAATTAAAGACACAAAGGAATTTCAGATCAGCTTAGCATGTTGTGAAAGCAATAGGGAAAATGTGTTCAGAAAAACAGGAAATATTTTGAGGGTATAAAAGGAAATGCATCATTTATTGCAGCATTCTTTATAAATTTGAA
>NW_004524639.1:10552669-10553375 GCF_000260255.1 Octodon degus
TTGGGTTTTCATAAATGGCTTTTACCAGATTGAAGTAGAGGCCATCACTTCCAATTTTCTGTAGGACTTTAAACTTGAATGAGTTTTGGACATTGTCAAAAGCCTTTTCTGCATCAATGGAGATGATCATGTGGTTCTTAGTTTTTGCTCTATTGATATAGCATATTAAATTTATAGATTTTCATATTTTGAACCATCCTTGCATTCATCCTGGGATGAATCCTCCCTGGTCATGGGGTATGATCTTCCTGATGATTTGCTGTATTCTATTTGGTAGTATTTTATTGAGGATTTTGTCATCTATGTTCATGCGGGAGATCGGCCTGTGGTTCTCTTTCTTAGTTACATCTTTTACTGGTTTTGGAATCAGTATAATACTTGCCTCCAGGAATATATTTGGGAGGATTGCTTCCTTTTAAATTTCATGGAAGAATTTGAGTAGTAAAAAGACTACATCTTCTGTAAATATCTTGTAGAATTCAGCTGTGAATCCATCCGAACCTGGACTTTTCTTTGCCGGTAGGTTTTTAATTACATCTCGTATTTCATTGGCTGTTTTACAACTATTGAGAGTGGTTATATATTGTCGATTCAGTTGTGGTAATTTGTAAATTTCTAGGAATCTGTCCATTGCTTCTGTGTCTTCTATTCTGTGAGAGTAAAGATTCTCAAAGTAGCTATTGATAATCTTCTGAATTTCCACTGA
>NW_004524639.1:10556215-10557028 GCF_000260255.1 Octodon degus
TTGAGGTTACTTGGCGTTCTGTATGCTTCAGTTACCTGAATGTCAGATTGTTTCCTCATATTTGGGAAGTTTTCTGGTATTACTTCTGCCCATATTTTTTTGGTGGAACCAGGGATTGAACTCAGGCCCTTGTGCTTGCCAGGGAAGCGCATATTCCACTGAGCCATCTCCCCAGCCCCCTGCCCATATTTTTTTAAATGTCATTTGTATTGACTCCATCTTTCTCACTGATGCCTATTAGTCTCACATTATTCATCTTTACATCATGTTGCAGGTGATGGATTGTTCTTTCCTGCATCCTCATTGTTTTTAAGAGATCCTTTCTTACCATTTCACTAGCTGCACCAACATCTTCAAGATCTGCAACTTTGTCTTCACATTCACTTAAATGATTTTGCAAGCTTGTGATTGAGATTTTAATTTTCTCTATATCTCTTTACTCTGCTTCATGTGATCTATTTCTTTCCTGTATTGCTCATTCAAGGAATCCATCATTTTTCTAATCTCCTCTGCTTTTTTTATCAATGTCTTCTTTAGAAGCAGTCATAAATTCTTTTACTGCAGTGTTTTTTTCAGATTGGGTTTCCTCCCTATGTTTCTGTAGTTGCTTCTTTACTTTAGGTGCTATGAGTTCTGAGAGTTCTTTTTTTATTTCAGAAAAGAATTGTGCTCTGATTACCTCTGTATCTTTCTGCTGTTGCTTATATACTATCGACGCTATTACTTCATGCATTTGAGCCGAGCTAGTGTCCTCTGCACTTGTTCTAGGTGGGCATTGGGTTTCCTCCATATGTTTCTGCATTTGATTCTTTA
>NW_004524639.1:10557128-10560949 GCF_000260255.1 Octodon degus
TATATGTATGTATTGGAAATAATACATGTTTGCATACCTATCTACCACAATGTATACAAGCATATGTACTATGTCAGTGTTTCTCTGTTACACTGTTTGAAATTTTTGTTTATAGTCCGATGGATTGAACACAGGTCTTTTAATATTCCAGACATGCATTCTACCACTTAGTCAATTCCCTACTTCTAAATTTATAATTAGAAGTTCTAATATTTTATTTATAAATATGGTTAAATATAAATTTTTGCTTCCTATCATAAATCATATTTCCAAGTAAATCCTGTACTGTCTGTTTCAAAAATTACTCTAATTGAAATGTGTTGAATTTTCAGAATCAGCAATTAATTAGACATTTTCTGGTAGTGAGATTTGGACTATTTTTCATGCTTCTAGTAATGTTGCTTGACAATAAAAGTTCTGTGTGTACAGACATTTAACTGTAACTTCTATTACAGTTTAGTGTATATAGAACAGTACAGGATAGAGTCTCTTTTACCCCCGTCAAAAGGGCAGATTGCTTTTGAAAATTTGAGTTTTCCAAGTGTTTAATCCTGCTTCCTTTTTGTGGAACAAAAATGTGTGGTTGCAAAAGTCCATTGTCATCCAATGTAGCTTATTCTCATTGTTCCACAAAAGAAATTTTGGTTTTACAGCACACATGTGCCCCTTAACCTTGGAAAAATATACTGCATTAGTTATTTCTGACATTAGCAGCCATGGGAATGTTTTTATCTGGTGCTTCCTCTACCTCTGTTTGAACTTTACTGCTTTTAACAACATTTTAGAACTATATTCTTGTTCTCTTATTTTCCATGATCTTTGTTATTTCTTGTAATTTCTGAATAGGGAATTCTTTCCTGATAATATCATGCTAAATTGCATATCATGTTATGATTTCCACTATTTATCGCTTTATATTTTTTCTTGCAAGATACATGCTATATATACATGATATATATATATATATATAGCATGTATCTTGCAAAAAACAGTTTTATTATATTTCAATTAGTGAAGCTTAATTTATGTTCCTCACTAAAATTATTATTGTAATTCTTCAAGTACTGCATTGTCCTTTGTGAGCCCCAATTCCATCCAGTGTTTATATTTATCACTCAAGTTCTCTGAGTACAACATATTGTGTTAAATTAAACCTATATTTATTAACCACAGTTATAGGTACAATTTTCCTTTCCCTTGAAATGACCACCCTTGTAATACAGCTACTCAAAACATTAACAATTTAGAAGGCAAAGGAGAAGAAAATGTGAGCCATTTTTATTTGATGTTATTAGAAAAAATGCCTTACCTTTCTGACCAAAAATCCATTATAGCAAGAGAGCTGCATTTACAAAGTAAATCAACAGAGCAGTTCTATGATTACTGTCTCATTTTTATTTCTTTCTCAATAAAATTATTTTAAAAAGAAATCACTTTTAATATAAATATCTTTAATTAAAAAAGAAAGAAATTTAGGCTAGTAAAGGTAATCTTTCTTCTGTTATGTTTTTCTTTTAAAAATCCTGTATTTTTTAGTTTTTAAAACACTTTGTGGAACATTTAAATTACTTTTAAAGGTCATTATTTGCATTTGATTTGTTTAAGCCTTATTCCTCTTATGTGGGATGAGCATATGCTTCTGCCAAGCTCTGATTTTTCTGTGACAAGCCTGGAAGAGCACTTTGCTAATTAGAAAGGCAAACATATTCCTTAATATTCAACCATTCATTTCACTAATCATATGCATTTCCTGGTTGAATAAGTATCTGAATGCTGAGAATAGAGAAGGAAAATTTCTTTTCCCACCTGAAATGGCCGAATATTATACAATATGGGAAAGACTCTACACAAAAGGAAAGAATAACTGGAAGGAGGAAAACATAAAAAAGAAGGAAAAGAAAAAAAAATATATATATACAAGGTAGCTAAGATAATTGTACCAATTACTATTAGTTCTTTAAAAAGAACAGAATTTTGTGATTTGTAAGATAATGAGTTTAAAAAATTTAACACATATGTAGGTCAAAAGCAAAAGACAGACTGATTCCAAGTTAGTTAAAGGACTTGAGCAGTTTGTGAACTTTGGACCACAACTTCACAGTTCACTGCTTCTGAAACTCTAAACGCATTCCTTAGCATTCCTGTTTCAGCAATTCTATCAGCTCTTCTAATATATATTTTTGGGTTTTTTCCCATAATTTTATTGAGAGACAAATAGCAATGAGATAGTTTCAAATCAAATTAGTAGGGCAGTTTCAATAAGTGACACATTGCATACTCTCTTTCTAGTGGTTAATTGCTGTACAAGATGCAGACATGATATCCTATTTAAAAAAAAAACTATTAGAACAAATCCCTCTATTCAATAAGAGAATGTAATTATATATCTCTCCTAACCATTTTGAATACAGAGATATAAAATGTACATTCATCTGTATCCCCTTTTTTCTTAACTTTCGTCATTTGAATATCATATGTGTGTTAACTCAGCAAAATATTCTAAAAGAGTCTAGTAGTCCATAATAGTATTGGGTCTTGCACTTTACTGGCAGTTTCAGAAATTATTGAGCTGAGTCCCCTACAACTCAACATGATACCATGACTTCTTTTTTTTTTTCTTTTTGTAGAACTGAGGCTTGAACTCAGGCCCTTGCACCTGCCAGGCAAGCGCTTATTCTACTGAGACATCTCCCCAGCCCCGACTTTACTTTTTATAATTCATTTTTCTACTTTTCTGCTGGATAGTTAAGAACAAGGTAAAGCAAGACCTATGCAACAAGAGTTGTAGCTTTTGGAACTGATAAGGGCAGTGAAATCCCCTCAGGATTTATCCTGAGATCCTATACCTCAGATTGTAGATCCTTTGTCAGTGTCAGCCATGTGGATGAGTCACAGCCATTGCTTGGCCAATGTGCTCTCAGTGAAAGCCTGAGAGAATGTTTTTTCTCCATGTGACTCTCCTTAGGCACACTCTACATAATTGATCACTTTCCTCTTTGGCCCCATAATCTGTTGATCAGAAAATTTGGGACACTACTGACTTACATGAAATTACAGTACAAGCTCTCATATGTCCTGAGTCTTAATTGATCTGAGAAGGATAGGGCCAAAATGTTGGCTTTCCTTGCAGCCCTCCTTTTCCTCTAATTTTTGGTTTGCAAACTTAGGTTGTTAACCCTCCAGGAGAGAAGCTTATTGTTATTCCCATACAACCTAGGCTAAAAGAACAGTTTTTGCTTGTATTGCTGAATCAATTTTGCATGCCTATGTTTTGTAACCTGAGCAACTACTATGATGATACAATATAATAACCATTGTTCATTTCTTACCACCTTGATTTGAAATTCTGTATCATTTTTTGCATATTTTTTTTCTTTTTCTTTCCTTTTATTTTTGTATTTTAGTGAAGGGTCTACAAGGTGTTCAGGGTCTCACTACTAGACAGATGCATAATGATCCACCTGTTTACCGCCTCCCAAGAGCTGGGATTATAGGCACACACCACCACACCCAGTCTCAATTGCCATCTCAGTGCACCCTGGAAATGGGGCCATCACATGAGGCCCAGGGATGGAATGCCTAGCCCCTTCTCCTGCTCGCAGGTGCTTTTTGTTTTTTGCAGAACAGGGGATTGAACTCAGGCCCTTGCGCTTGCCAGGGAAGCGCTTATTTCACTGATCCATTTCCCCGGCTCCTGCAGGTGCTTTAATATGCTTATTTTTATCTTTATTTTTTTAATTTTTTTATTTTTTATTTAATTTTATTTTTCAACAAATAATACACTGCATATATTCTTCTTAGTGGTTAATTGCTGTACAAGA
>NW_004524639.1:10584013-10584489 GCF_000260255.1 Octodon degus
TCCCACGCTTTGGAGTGTTATTCCAACATGCTTATCTGAAGCTGTAAGTCACCTCACATTTGAACAACACAAAGGGTAAAACTAGTCCCAGTGTACAACCATGATGGCATGGAGGATAAAAGGGGTACTCAGAGACTATATGTAGTCTGAACACTGACAGTCAAGTGGGACTATTCCAACAATAGCATGCAATATTATGAAGTTTCAAAGAAGTAGTCCCAAATGGAGAACTCTTTATTTCATTTCGGATATGAGGCAGTGTAGTAGAAAAACCAGTAAACTGACACCCCTAAAAAATGAGAAAAGAACTATTCCAAGACTAAGCAGTTTAACAGGGCAGGGGGATAAACAAAGGCCAGATGTAACTCTCTTCGTAGTCTGTGGGAAAAAGGAACCCTTCTCCACGGCTGGTGGGAGTGTAGACTGGTGCAACCGTTATGGAAATCAGTATGGAGACTCCTTAGAAAAGTTGGTCT
>NW_004524639.1:10588530-10601516 GCF_000260255.1 Octodon degus
TGATTCTTTAGTGCAGATGTTATTAATTCAGGGATTTCTTTTTTCATTTCCAATCTGAGGTCTTCTATATCTTTCTGCAGCTGTTTTATTTCAGAAGCTTTTGATCCATTGTTTTCAGCTGTGTGATTTCCAATTTGATCTGTGATATTGTCCTCTGCACTTGTTAAGGGTGGGCTTGGGTTCTGAGGTTGCATTTTGTTCCTTCTCGTCATTTTTTGTAGCACTGTCTTCTGCCCTTTGTTGTAGATCTTTACTGTAGTTATAACCTTCACACGTACTGAAGTTCAGGTGGAGCTCCACAGATTTTGGAGTTATCCAGGTGCGTCTGGCTTAGGTATGGCTGCTGTGCTCAGCTCCTTCCCGCTGCGGATCTGGGCTAGGATTGGGTCTGGGGGTTCCTGGAACTTGGCAGAAATTCCTACTCGGCGGGAGGGGTGGGGCAGGTAAGGTGGAGTGGTGGGGGGTGGCCCCAGGGGGTGGGAGAAGGTCCTGCCTATGCTGCCCCTGGGCTGGGACTGGTCTCGCCGGCACAGGGTAGCCGGAATCTCTCCACCCACTCACCGGACCTGGGCTAGGACTGGGTCTGGGGGTTCCCGGAAGTCAGCAGAAATTCCTACTCGGCCATTTTTATCTTTAAAATAAAAATTTAAAATAAAAATAAGAAATACTACATAGCTGTACATTGCTGTGTTGAGAAGCTTCATAAGCTTCATCAGTCTAAGGCAAAAAAGATATCAACGTTTTTTAGACAACAGAAGGCCCAACATCAATGAGTTTAGAGACTACAGTTTTTTTAACCTTAGAGAGTACTTTTTCTTTGCATGCTTCATGATTATGAATTCCCTCATTTGATAATTTGAGATAATTTGGTAGAGGGCTATCTAAAAATTTAACTGATCGTGCTGTTTTAAGTTTTTTATATTTGTTATTAAAATTGAGCCTTCATCCTGGATTTTATACGACTAAAATAGATCAATTTTTTCGAAGTACCTGTTTAAAATAAAAGTTCATAAATATGCACCATTTGGGGCCTGCCAAATAGCTTAGTGGATTAAAGCACTTCCAAGCAGGTACAGGGGCTGGGGTTCCATCCCTGGGCCTGCTGTGCTGGCCCCACCCCACAGCGCACTGAGAGGACAGTAGAGACTGGGCGTGGTGGTGTGCACCTGTAGTCCCAGCTCTTGGGAGGCTGTAAACTGGTGGATCACTATGAGTCCAATCTAGTAGTGAGACCATGAACCTCCTGTAGAGCCTTCCCTAAAAAAATACAATAAATAAATAAATATGAACCATTTACATTTTCGTTTTTTAAGGTGGACAAATAATTTTATTTTATACATGTAAATACATGCTGTGTACTGCAAACTCCATCAATTTTCTCTTAAACACTGAAAATCATGATGCTCTATTTTGTGAACAGCTTAAGCTAATATGGCTTCAATTCAATGCTATAACAAACACACACAGATTTCACTCTTTCCTATTTACTATCATCACAGCCCTCATTGTTCCATCTATGCCCTCCCCTGTATACAGGCCTTATAAATCCCAAACTTCCCCCATTTAATGTTATTCCTATAGTACAAAGGGAAACATTACAATTTGAAAATTCAAATTGAAATAAATGGAATAGAATTTATTCCCATATGTGTTTCCCACTTCATTGTACAGAATTATTTTATATTATAGTTTTAAATAGAAGCTGAGTATATACCTTAATATGAGTATTAAATACATCTTAAAGATGGTGCCTCAATTTACATGATGGGTATACACCATCTTTAATTTCATTTACATTTTAACCGAAGAATAGATTTGCAAAGAAAATGTCTGATATAGACATAAAAATATTCACAATACAGCTTCACAATTGGTTGTACGATTGACAAATAGGTTTATTTTCCCAAACTTTCCAGCTAATCAAATTTATGAAGTGTAATCAATGCAACATGAACTTTTCTCTTTCACTTAAAGGGAAAAGAATATGCAATAAACAGTATAAAAACAGGCAGTAGTTGCTGTAAGCTAGCCATGATACTCCCAAGTGGTTGTACAGTGTATATGTGCAGTACAAATAAAGGCATCATGTGTTGTATCACAACTAAGGCGTAACCATTTGCCCAGCTAAGGGGATGCATGCACTTCCATGCCTTGGGTTACAGAGTGAGGCCTAATTCTTCACAGCTGATGGAATATGTGCAAATGACCTTGGCTTTTGGCAGGACTAATTACAGCCAGTGTCTGTTTTTCACTGGTTTCGGGATAGTTTTTAAAATTTTAAGCCCATGGACCAGGGAGGATGGCTCAGCTGAATAAGTACCTGCCTGGTAAGAGCAAGGTCCTGAGTTCAATCCTTGGTACAAAAAAAATTAAGCCCACTTTGTCTTACTAATGGGTAGGATTTATGACAGATTTAATATGTGATTTCAATGTTGAGCATTTCTTCTCTAGCCTACTTGAGTCCCTTTCTCAGTGGACCATCACCAGTATTGGCAACTCAAAGTTAAAGGGAAAAGTTAAATTTCAACTGTGTGTTAGTTTGCTGGAAGTACTTTTCTTGTGTTTAGTGAATGAAGCGTTGCTGGGGTCACTTACTATAACTCCTCTGTGCCAGGACCCCTTCTGCAAGCAAGAACACTAATTATCATGCTTAAGAATAATCCCTTTCTGGATGAATTGAAAAAGTTTGCTAGTAATTTACTTGTACTAACAGTTTCTTTGTATCCCCTGTTGAAAAGGGAGTACAAGGAGGCAAGACCTCAGATTAAAAAAAAAAAAAAACTCATATTTGAGTGGAGACTTATTTTTACTACAAGAGCATTTATTCACCCAAGTCCAACACTGGCAGGTTTGTGGGGTTTTTATTTATTTTTTGCACCATTTAAGTTTTCACCAAGCATTATTTGTTGATATTAGTGATGATTGGATCAAATCAAATTTTGCAAATTTGCATGTGTATGCATAAGATACAATTTTTAAAACAATGAATATATACAATTAGAATGTTGCACTTAAAGACACATTGCTTTCATATTTTTTATTCTTTCTCTCACTTTTTTATATACCAAAAATCATTGACATCTTAGACCCCAATATAGATTTGACATATTCTTTCAGTATTTCCAGTCTTTTTTTCTTTTTTCAAATTGCTAAGTCAGTTTCAATAATTAACACATTGCATACCTTCTTCCTAGTGGTTAATTGCTGTACAAGATGCGGACATGATATCCTAACACCATTAGAACAAATCGCTCTATTCATTAAGAGAATGCAACTATATATCTATCCTAACAACTTTGAATACACAGATACAAAATGGACATTCATCTGTATCCCTTTTTTGGTTAAGTTCCATTATTTGAATATTATAGGTGTGTAAACTCAGCAAAATATTCTAAAAGAGTTCAGTTGCTCATAATAGTTTTGGGTCTTCCACTTGACTGGCCATGTCAGAAATTGTTGACCTGAGTCCCCTACAGTTCAACATAACAGGATGGTTTTACTTCTTATATTTCGTTTTTATACTTTTCTGCTGGAGGGTTAACAACAACCTAAAGCAGGACGTATGCAACAAGAGTTGTAGCTTTTGCGTATCATAAGGTCAGTGAAATCTCCTCAGGATTTATCCTGACATCCTGAACCTCAGATTGTAGAACCTTTGTCAGTGTCAGCCATGTGGATTAATCACGGCCATTGCTTGGCCAATGTGCTCTCTGTGAAAGCTTCAGAGAATGTTTTCTCTCCATGTGACTCTCCTTAGGCATACTCTACATTATTGATCACTTTCCTCTTTGGCCCCATAATCTTGATCAGAAAATTTGGGATGCTACTGAGTTACATGACATTACAGTACAAGTTTTCATATGTCCTGAGTCTTAAATGACCTTAGAAGGGTAGGGTCAAGATGTTGGCTTTCCTTGCAGCGCTCCTTTTTCTCTAATTTTGGTCTGCAAACTTAGGTTGTTAACCATCCAGAAGACAAGCTTATTGTTATTAAAGTACAACTTAGGCTGTTAAGCTTAACCTCACTATCTGTCTGCATATCAAACATCTTAAGCATAATATGGAACAGGTATTTTTCATCAAGTATTAAGATGTTGAGATTTAAGTACTTGGGGCTGGTGAGATGGCTCAGTGGTCTAAAGCACCTACTTAGAACAGGCTTAGCAAAGCACAGGGACCATGGTTCAATCCCCCAGCACCACATGCCAGTCAGCACCGCCCCCTGGTGGGCTGAGTTGGCCACACACACACACACACACACACAAATAAATAAATAAAATTTTAAAAATATTTTAAAAAAAGAAATTTCAGTATCTACAGAATACGATAAAAAACACTTACAAATTAGAATATATTATAAAAATAGGCATAAAGAATTATATACTTCCTACGTTTACACATAAGTCCAAAAATCTCACCATATACAACCTTGAAGCAGGACAGTCCCACAATATTCCTTTTCCTGTCTCTTGATTTCATTCACCACCCCCTACTTTTTGAACAGCCATCAACCTGAGAGACATCATAGCAGCAACTGGAATGTCATGACAAGCAGCTCATATTCAGAAGACCAGAATGACAGGCTCTCCAAGCAAGAAACTACTATTACAAATTACCCTCTGGAGTCCAGTAGCTTTGTTCACAGGTATCAGTATATAGTTAGTCAGGGTGAGAATTTTTTCAATTAACTGCCAGATTAAAAAAAATCTGTACATTGTCAAGACCATTGCCTTGCCCATCTTCTACATATAACTGAATGGCTAGACTTATTTATGTTTCCTACCTCTTCTCTTTCCCTCTCTTGATTAGTTAGTCCTTGAGATCCTGCTTTCCTTTTACTTGTATTGTACCTTTCTATTTGTGTTTCTTCTTTGAGTTCTTATACTACGGAAACTATAAGATACTTACACATGTGTGTCTGGTTTATTTAACTTATGAGTATATGTTAAAGTGGCTTCCACTGCAATATAAAACTTTTGAGTTTATCATTCTTAATAGCTGAATAATACTCCATTGTGGAAAAATACCACATCTTTTTCAACCATTCCTGAGGTGATGGGTACCTTGGTTGTTTCCAGGATTTCACTATTACAAACTGTGCTGCTATAAATACAGGCACACATATATCACTATGATATGATGTTTTCAGTTCATCTGGGAAAATTCCCAGTAGAGAAATAGCTGGTTTAAAGGGGATTTCCAGACCAACTTTTCTAAGGAGTCTCCATACCAATTTCCACAATGTTTGCACCAGTCTACATTCCCACCAGCAGTGGAGAAGAGTTCCTTTTCCCCCACAGCCTCTCCAACATTAGTTTTTCGGTGATTTTTTATGATAGCCATTCTTTCTGGGGTGAGATGATGTCTCAATGATGTTTTAATTTGCATTTCGCAGATGGTTAATGATGTGGAGCATTTTTTCATATATTTATTCGTTTTTTTAATTTCTTCCTCTGAGAAGTGTGTGTTCATCTCGGATGCCCATTTCTGGATTGGGATATCAAATTTTGGGGCCGTAGTGTTTTTATTTCTTTATAAATTCTAGAAAGCCGACTTTGTCTGAGTATTTATTTGTCATGATTTTTTCCAAATTTCTGGGTTGCCTTTTCACTTTTTTAGTAATTTCTTTTGACGTGAAAAAACTTCGCAGTAAGAGAACGTCCCAGTATTTAGTTCTTTCAACTCTTTCCCGTGTGATTTGATTTCTGTTAATGAAATCTTTGCCTACCCCTATGTCTTCAAGAGTTCCTCCCACTTTCTCTTTCAGGAGACTTAGTGTCTCTACTTTAATGTTTAGATAATTAATCTATTTTGACTTTAGTTTAGTGCATAGTGATAGACCTTGGTCAAGTTTGAGTTTTTGTCATGTAGAGAGCCAGTTTTTCCAGCACCATCTATTGAAGAGCCTATCTTTCTTCCAGTGAGTATATTTGGCCCCTTTGTCAAAGATAAGGTGGCTGAGTGTGTTCGTAGTGGCTTCAGTGTCTTCTAAACTATTCCATTGATCCTCAGGTCTATTTTGTTGCCAGTACCATGCTGATTTTATCACAGTAGCCTTGTTGTATAATTTCAAGTCAGGAATTGTGCCTCCTGCCTTGTCTTTATTGCCCAGGATTGCCTTTGCTATTCTAGATCTTTTCTGGTTCCAGATAAATTATAGGAATGATTTCTGTAGGTCTGTGAGGTTTGTCTGTTGTAGTCTGATAGGGATTGCATTAAATCCGTGCAGCAATTTTGGGAGAATGACCATCTTCACAATGTTGTTTCTTCCTATCCAGTAGCATGGAATGTCTTTCCATTTTCTGAAACCCTCTAAGATCTCTTTTTTCAGAGTACTGAAATTTTCCGCGAAAAATCTTTGACTTCTTTAGTTAGACTAATTCAAAAGTATTTTATTTTCCAAGGTGCTATTGCAAAATGTATTGTTTCTATAATTTCCTTCTCAGTGTGTTTGTCATCTGTGTAGAGGAATGCTATTGACTTTTGGCTATTGAATTTCGGTATTAATTTTAGTAGCTTCTTGGTGCAGTTTTTTGTGTCTTCCAAGTAAATATCATGTCATGTGCAAATAAAGATAATTTAATTTCCTCTTAAACTCTTCTTACTCCTTTTTTTTCTTTGTCTTTTCTAATGGCTGTAGCTAATGATTCCAGAATGATATTGAATAGGAGTGGTGATAGAGCGCATCCTTGCCATGTACCAGATCTATGAGTAAAAGATTTCAGCTTTTCCCCCTTTTGGATTATGTTAGCCATTGGCTTTTCATAAATGGCTTTTACCAGATTGAAGTAGAGGCCATATATTCCAATTTTTTGTAGGACTTCGAACATGAATGAGTGTTGGACTTTGTCAAAAGACTTTTCTGCATCAATGGAGATGGTCATGTGGTATTTATTTTTTGCTCTATTGATACACTGTATTACATTTACAAATTTTGGAATATTGAACCGTCCTTGCATTTCTGGGATGAATTCTACCTGGTCATGTGATATGATCTTGATGATTTGCTGTATTCTATTTGGTAGTATTTTTTTGAGGATTTTGGCATCTATGCTCATGAGGGAGATTGGCCTGTAGTTCTCTTTCTTAGTTGCATCATTCCCTGGTTTTGGTATCAGTATAACACTTGCCTCCAGGAATGATTTTGGGAGGATTGCTTCTTTTTCAACTTCATCGAAGATTTTGAGGAGTACAGGGACTACATCTTCTGTAAATGTCTTGTATAATTCAGCAGTGAATCCATCCGGACCTGGACTTTTCTTTACCGGTATTTTTTTAATTACACCTCGTATTTCATTGGCTGTAATTGGGCTATTGAGAGTGGTTATATCTTCTCGATTCAGTGGTGGTAATTTGTACCTTTCTTGGAATCTGTCCATTTCTTCTTTGTCTTCTATTCTGTGAGAGTAAAGATTCTAAAATTAGCTATTGATAATATTCTGAATTTCCACTGGGTCTGTGGTAATTACACCCTTTTCATTCCTTATTGCTTGTATTTGAATTTTCTCTTTCCTCTTTTTGATAAGGTTAGCTAGGGCCTTATAAATTGTATTTAATCTTTCAAAGAACCAGATTTTTGCTTTTTTAATTCTTTAAATTGTTGTCTTCTTCTCAATTGAATTAATTTCTGCTCTAATCTTTATGATTTCCTCCCGGCTTTCGGCGCTGTGTTTGGTTTGCTCTTCCTTTTCTAGTTGTTGAAGGTGCAGCACTAGGGTATTTATTTGTTCCCTTTCAGTTTTCCTAATGTAGGAGTTTAGAGCTATGAATTGCCCTCTGAGAACTGTTTTCATTGTATCCCATAAGTTATGATAAATGGTGCTTGAATTTTCATTGAATTGTAGATATTGTTGAAATTCTTGTTTAATTTCATCTGTGACCCATTGGTTGCTGATTAGGGTGTAATTTAATTTACATGTATTTAAGGTTCTTTTCTGGTTTCTTTTGTCATTTATTTCCAGTTTCATTGCACTGTCATCAGATAATATGCATGGGACATTTTCTGTTTTCTTACATATACTTGAGCCTGACCTATGGACCAGTATGTGGTATATTTTGGAAAATGATCCATGTGCAGCCGAGAAAAATGTGTATTCAGCTGTGTTTGGGTGGAACACTCTGTATATGTCCAGCAAGTCCATTTGTTTCAAGATCTGTTTCAGTTCTGTTATTTCTTGGCTAAGTTTTTGTCTGGTTGACCTATATTTTGGAGATAAAGGGGTGTTAAGTCTCCTGTTAAAATTGTGGTATTAGATATTAGATTTTTCAGGACCTTTAAGGTTTGCTTTATATGTTTGATTGCTCCCGTGTTTTGTGCATACACATTTATGAGTGCTACCTCTTACTCTTGAATTTTCCCCTAACCAGTATATAGTCGCCTTCTTTATTTCTCTTGATCATTGTTGGGTTGAAGTTCAGATTGTGTGAGAATAGAATTGTTACCCCTGCTTTTCTTCTGAGGTGCTGGGGCATGTAGTATTGTGTTCCATCCTTTGATTTTCCACCTATGAATGTTTTCATGAATTAAATGTGTTTCTTGTATACAGCATAATGTTGGATTTTGTTTCCTAATCCAACGTTCCAGTCTATTTCTCTTAATTGGTGAATTGAGTCCATTTACATTGATGCTTAGAATTGAGCTCTATTGACTTATGATTGACATGTTATTTAGCTGTTGTCATTTACTCTTTTTTCTCCTGTGTTTAATTGCTTGCCCTATTTAGTTGGTTGCTTCTGATCTTATTCATGGAGTTCTGATCATTTTGGTAACTCTCCAGAACATCTTTCAGTAGCCTGTGTAGTGTTAGTTTTGTCATCCCGAAATTCTTTAGCTGTTTTTTGTCATGAAAGTATTTCACTTCTCCACCAAACTTGAAGGAGAGTTTTGCAGGGTATAGTAGTCTGGGCTGGAATTTGTTTTCATAGAGGACTTGAAGTACTCTGCTCCATGTTCTTCTTGACTTCATAGTTTGTGAAGAGAAGTTGGCCGTAATTCTGATGGGTTTTCCTTTGAATGTGATCTGCTTCTTTTCTCTAGCAGCTTTCAGTATATTATTCTTGTGCTGAGAGTCTGGGATCTTGCCTATTATATGTCTTGGTGTATTTTTGATTGGGTTGAGGTTACTTGGCGTTCTGTATGCTTCGGTTTCCTGAATGTCATATTGTTTCCTCATATTTGGGAAGTTTTCTGTTATTACTTCTGCCCATATTTTTTTAATGTCATTTGTATTGACTCCTTCTTTCTCATTGATGCCTGTTAGTCTCACATTGTTCATCTTTGCTTCATCTTCCAGGTGATGGATTGTTTTTTCCTCCATCCTCTTGTTTTTAAGAGAGCCTTTTGTACCTTTTCAATAGCAGCACCAGCATCTTCAATATCTGAAACTCTGTATTCACTTTCACTTAAACGGTTTTGCAAGCTTGTGATTGAGATTTTACTTTCCTCTATTTCTCTTTGACTCTTCTTCATGTGATCTATTTCTTTCCTGTATTGCTCATTCAAGGAATCTGTCATTTCTCTAATCTCCTCTATTTTTTTTATCAATGTCTTCTTTAGAAGTAGTTATAAATTCTTTTACTGCACTGTTTTTTTTTTTCGGTTGGATTTCTTCCTTATGTTTCTGCAGTTGCTTCTTTACTTCATCTGCTTTGAGTTCTGAGAGTTCTTTTTTTATTTCAGAAAAGAATTGAGCTGAGTTCCTCTACAACTTTCTGCTGTTGCTTTTTTACTATCGACCCTATTACTTCATGCATTTGAGCCGAGATAGTGTCCTCTGCACTTTTTCTGGGTGATCATTGGGTTTCCTCCATATGTTTCTGCAATTTTTGTTTACTGCAGATGTTACTAATTTAGGGATTTCTTTTTTTATTTCCAATCTCAGTTCCTCTATACCTTTCTGCAGCTGTTTGTTTATTTCAGAAGCCATTGCTTCATTGCTTTCTGCTGTGTGATTCCCAATTTGTTCTGTATTAGTGTCCTCTGCACTTGTTAAGTGTGGGCTTGTGTTCTGAGGTTGCATTTTGTTCCTTCTGGTCATTTTGTTTAGCACTGTCTTCTGAATTTTGTTGTAGATCTTCATTATAGTTATAACTTTAGCACGTACTGAAATTCAGGTGCAGATCTACAAAGTTTAGAATTATCCAGCTGTTCATGTCTTGGGTCCGGCTGCTTTTCTCAGCTCCTTCCTGCTTTGCCCTTTTGGGTGAATCTGTTGTACCCCTCTGGTAAGATTTTCTGCACCTCAACTAACTGGGTTTTTCTATGCTCCACACTCCGTAGGATTTCAGCTGCAGGGTTTCACCCCAGACTTGTGTGCCAGGCCTGAGCTGAGCCTGGAGGGGACAAGTTGGAGTAGGGGAGAGAGGAAGCTCTCCCATACACTCAATGGGCCTGGGCTAGGACTAGGTCTGGGGATTCCAGGAATGGTGCAGAAATTCCTACTTTGTGAGTGCTGTAATGGAGGTTTTGCATAGCTGTGGGGGGTGTCCCAAATGGGTGGAAAATGGTCTCACCCACCCGCGCCTCAGCTCGGACTCGTAATAGGTCCCTCAGGCCCCAGAGTAGCAGGAAGCTCTCCCACACACTCACAGGACCTGGGCTAGGAATGGTTCTGGGGGTTCCCGGAATGTGGCAGAAATTCCTACTTGGTGAGAGGGGTTTGTGAGGTTCTGCAGAGTGGTAGGGTCGTCCCGAAGGGGTGTCAGAGGGTCTCAACCACTCTGCGCCTGTGCTGGGACCAGTAATAGGTCCCGCCAGTGCAGCGCAGCTGGAAGCTCTCCCACACACTCTCCAGACCTGGGTTAGGACTGGGTCCTGAATGTCATTAGCAATGTTGTTATTGCTGCCTTGATATCATAATTCAATTCAATATTCTTACCACAAATGGCCATTATATACTCATGGAAATTCATGGAAGAGGCAGAGATCACATAGCGCCATATGTGCTAAGTAATTTGGATCATCACACACACATACATATAATTTCATGCATAATATATTAGTTATATGAAATTGTATGTTTTTAAAGAGAAAAAAGATTAAAAAAACAATGAAAGCAAGTTTCAAAACAGGTTAGTAGGACAGTTACGATATTTGATACATTATATATTGTCTTCAGAGTATAAGATATAAGCCTGATGTCTCATCTAACAATATAAGCACAAAACTTTCTTTTCAAGGAACTAAGAGAACCTAGATGTGTAACTGTCTTAACTATTTTGTATATACATATTTTCCTTTGCTTCCTTTCCCCTTTCCCATCTCAGGTTTTTACCAGCCTGTCTTTGTATTGGATAGTACTCTGCTGCAGTATTTACTATATATTTGTCACACTTGGTAAAGACACAAAAGATGACGTTCACAAATATTTCCCAAAGTGGCAAAATCAATGCAAAAAGTGTCTTTGAAGCAGAGGAAATACTTTGAGGGTAATTAATCATAATGCATGTTTACAATAATAATTTTCTTGGAACTCAACAGCGGTTTTTATATTGCATAGTGTTGTGTGCAAAATAGTTGTTCAGATTAGCAGATATAAAGAAGAGAAAAATATTAAGCATTAACTTTTCCTTTCAATAGAACAGGAGACATCAGCAGTACAATTATCCAAGCTATCATGTGTAATTGTGCATCATATATTTTCGTCATCCACTGAATATATGGTAATTTTGCCTTTATTAGCACAATTTCCAACACAAAGCCTTTGTGTAAGAATACCTTTGCATATAATTTCTGATTTAGGTTAATTTTGCATTCTTTTAAACAGATTTACTAAGAAGAAAATGAAAAAATTTTATTTTTATTATATCTCATTAAATAATATTTTTCTTTTCTAATTTAACAAGAAATGGAAATAAACAGTTTGATTACAGAGAAGCTCATATGCATATGTCTATGAAATTTATAGTTACTGTTTATAAATTTTTAGAGCTTCACGACCCCTCAGGTGACCTTAAGCAAGTAATTTATCTTTTTCCACTCCATATATTTCACCAGGGATAAGGTTAATCATATTTACAATCATTTACTTCACAGTTGGATTAGAGAGGTGATCATGAAAAGAGTTCTTAGAAGCTAAATGAGAAATAAATGCCAATTATAATATACACTTTATATGCAAGCTACTAATGAAGTAGCAAAATCAAGTTCTCCCACTTTAAGTTATTCTGGAACATCTGATTATGAATATAACAAGGATAAAACAAACAGTAATCATGGAATAAATCTAAGACTTTTAGTATAGTTTTTCACCATGATAGGCAACCATGCTTACCATTTTAAAGACTTCTACTCTAAAATATCAAATAAAAACAATCTGAATTGCTTGACATCAAATTAGCTACCTGTGCAATTCATTAAAAATTATTTCTATTATTATATGAAGCATTTTCAGGGAATTAAATGTACACATGTTTGTTCTATGCATTTGGTTATATGTAAAGGTAATTTAATTTACTATGTAAGGAGTAATATGTGACTTTGAACTTATAAGTTTTTACAACATGCAATTTTATTGAGTCAATCATGTCAGTATTTTTCTGCTAAAAACATAGGCCTGTAGTTTCATGAGAAAAATATTGGGATTGAATGTAATGGACAAAATCCTTAATCTTTTATTAATGCCTTTAAAAATCAGTGCACATAGTCATACAAAATTGAATTCCTATTAATTATTTTAACGTGTACTACTTATAAGGAGAAAGGTGAATTCACAAATTCAACACACCATAACTAATCACTGTACCTCAAACTACAAGGTTAACTAAAAGTACAAAGAATGTGATCCAGCTTTAGATGGTCTTATAAAAAAAGCTCAGAAAATTTCACTTTGAAGATATTGCTATCCAGGAAAACAGTTCAGTTTCTTTCTTCTTCAATTTTTATGAGATTTAAATTGAATTTTTCCATCAAGAATTTGAATCTCGACTCTGCAGTGCCTCCCACACCCCGCCCGCCGAGTAGGATTTTCTGCCGAGTTCCTGGA
>NW_004524639.1:10604471-10611539 GCF_000260255.1 Octodon degus
ATTTCTATCAACACTACTGTCACATTATAGTACTAAATGGAGGGAAAACTCTAGAATTTGAATTTAGAAAACAAAGTTAAAAAGCATATAGTTGATCAGAAAAGTCACATATAACCCAGACACTTTTAATTGAAAATATTAAGTCATGTATCATCCTTTATCATTTTTTTTTCCAGTACCAGGGATTGAACTCAGGAACCTGCCCTTGCCAGGCAGGTGCTTATTCTATTGAACTATCTCCCTGGCCCCTTTCTCAATTGTTACTAGTAATTTATCAAGAAATAAATAGTAGATTCGTATACTTGGAAAATTGTTATTCCTATTCAGTAAATATGTAAACATTTAATAAGTATGAGTTTTAATGAAAAAAAAAAGAATTTGAAACTCGTGGATTTCAGAAATGAAACTGAGTATCACATAGAAGATGCTTGCCATTAAATCAGTGCATAATTATTTATGTACTACAATGTGAAATTAAATTAGTAATTTGCATCAGTGAAATATTTCTTATTTCTTAAAAAATGTGGAAAAGAGTCATTGGTGAAGAAAATGGGTTTTAATTTAAAAGAAATGGGTAGTAAATGCTGGTCTTTCGAGGATTTTTCAATTGGGTTTTATTGAGAATGTTAATGAATTGACCTGCTTATGATTCAGTTTGTTCCAAATATATTTGTCAAATTTGAGGTGCCAGTGATATAGCTCAGCAGTCTAAAGTGTCTGCTTATGCAAGATTAGGCAAGCGCAGGGACCACGGTTCAATATCCGGTAACACATGCCATAGCAGCCCCACTCCCAGGGCAGTATAAGCTGGCTAAAAAAATAAAAAATAAAAAAATAAAGAAATAGAAATAATCCTAGCCAGACTTACAGCAATATTAGTATTATACAGAGTTCAAGTTGCGTTTGAAAAAGATTTCTCAAGTTGCAAGTGAGCACACTGGCAAGAGTCTTGAAGGATGAACAATATCCTACCTAAGATATCAAAATACTTCTCAATATGCTGGCTTTTTTACTGATACAAAATGTATAATTATTTCTAGGGAGACAGATATTAGCAGAAAGAATTTACCAATTTGGTCTTATTATTTAGGCTTACTAAAGTTAATGTTGGGACTTCTGATAATACAAAGGGTATATATCAATGCAAGTTAGCAATATTTAACTGAAAACTTCATATCATGTCATAGTGATATATTTGCACGTGTGTTTATCGCAGCACAATTTGTGATAGACAAATCTTGGAAACAACCAAAATGTCCATAACATGAGGAATGGATGAAAAAGATGTAGTGTTTTTATATGATGCAGTATTACACAGCTATAAAGAATGCTAAATTTTAAGTCTTTATATTTAAGTGAATTCCACTAGAGGATATACTCATAAGTGAAAGGAACCAGTACCATATGTGTAAATATCGTGTAGTCTCCCTAGTGTAAGAACTCAAAAGAAGAAATAAAATAGAAGATACAGCACAATTAAAAGGAAAGTGAGAACTTAAGGATTAAACAACCAAGAGAGGGCAAGGAGAAAAGCTAGGAAACATGACAGGGGAAAAACCATTCATTTAAAAGCACAAGATGGTTAAGGCCATGATCCTGAGAATCTTCAGCAGGTTTTTGAAACTATCAGATAATTGGTAGTATTCTCACCCCGTCTAACTACATATGCTGATACCTGTGAACTAAGCAACTGCACTGGAGATAGTAATGTGTAATACTAGGGTCATGCTTGTAACACCTATCATTCTGGTCTTCTAAATACGTACTGCTTTTCCTGTCATACCAATTACTGCTATACTGTCTCTCAAGTAAATGTTTGTTTAAAAAAAAGATAATAAATGAAAACAAGAGATAAGCAAAAAATGTCATAGGACTGTCCTGCTACAATGTTGTATATGGTTAGACATCTAAATTTCTTTGTAAAAATACATACTTGTTTATTCCTATTTTTAAAGTGTTTTTCCTGAAACTGCAGGGATTTAAAGTTTAACATATCAATATTTCATGGAAAATACTAGTTCCGTGTTATGCCTAAGATGTTTAATATTCAGACAGACAGTGAGGTTAAGCTCAACTGCCTATGTTTTACTATAATAATTTTATTAAGCTTTTCTTCTGAAGGGTTAACAACTTAAGTGTGTGGAACAAAAATTAGAATAAAGAAAGCCTGCAAGGACAGTCAGTATTTTGGCCCTAGGCTTTAAAGGTAGTGAGAACTCAGGACATAATGGAACCTGTACTGTAACATCCTGTTACTCAGTTGTGTCCCAAATTTTCTGATCAAGGAGATTATGGTGCCACCGAGGAAAGTGATCAATGATGTAGAGTGTGCCTAAAGAGAGTCATATGGAGGGAAAACATTCTCTCAGGTTTTCAGAGAGA
Source organism: Octodon degus (assembly GCF_000260255.1). NCBI lineage: Eukaryota > Metazoa > Chordata > Mammalia > Rodentia > Octodontidae > Octodon > Octodon degus. The sequence continues at coordinate 10,606,854 of NW_004524639.1, forward strand.
GCAAATTGGTCAAGCAATGGCCGTGACTCATCCACATTGCTTACACTGACAAAGGTTCTACAAACTTTAGTACAATGTTTCAGGATAAATCCTGAGGGGATTTAACTGACCCTGTCGATAAAAAAAGTTAAATTTCTTTTTGTATAGATCTTGTTTTATCTTGGTCCTAACCATCCTGCAGAAAAGTATATAAATGAAGTATAAAAAGTAAAGCCATATTAATATGCTGAGCTGTGAAGGACTGAAGTCAACAACTTCTGACATTGTCAGTTCTATGTATAACCCACTACTATTATGGACTACTGGACTGTATTGCAATATTTTGATGAATTCCTGCACCTACAATATTTAAATGACAACGGAATACCCATCTCTGACAAAACTAATAAAAAATGGGGATAAAAATGAAGGACCATTTTGTATCTGCATATACAAAATAGGATAGATATACAGTGATATCTATCCTATTCTTTTAATTCAATGGGAAGAGAGATTTGTACTAATAGTATTTGGACAATATATCATTTCTGCATCTTGTACTATGAATAACCACTTCAACGATAACAATATGCAATGTATTAATTATTGAAACTGTCCCACTAATTGGTTTTGAAACTGTCTCATTGCTATTTGTTTCTCAATAAAATTAATAAAAAAGCAACTTAGCAATATTTATTTTTAGTTGTTTACTTACAACATTTAGGTGCCATTTGATTATTATTATAATTTAAAACAAAGGGAATTTTAAAGAGTAGTCACTGTTTCACATTATAGTTACAATGCTTACAGGATGTTCACAAGCATTTAAAGCTTCTGAAAAGTGTGGGAGAATGGAAAATACATAATTCCACAAATTGACAAAGTCAACCACATCATATCCATGATGGAGAATATTTAGAGTAAAAGCAAGATTTTTTCTCAATCCTGAAACTACCTATAACTCTGTTCTGGGGAATACCCATCTCGAGGAAAATATTTATCCATATGTGGAAAGAAGCCCAGGGAAGAAACCTATTAAATCAATATCCAATTAAAGGAATATATAGCTCTGCCAATCAGAAATGGAACTCTTCATGACAGAATGTAATAAAAATTCCAGGAATTTAACAGAAAGAATATCAAAGCATATTGTAAATAAAGGCCAAGTAACCATTAAGAGGAAGCCTAGGAACTACTGTAAGTGGAGAATTTTCAACACAAACTAAGACTAGGGAAACTTGGAGACAAGTACTTTAAGTCTTAAAATAATTATCAATCCCAAATTCTGTATCCAGCGAAAGTGACTTTCAAAATGGGAAGGCCTATAGTGTACTCTTTATAAAGAAATTTGTGACTGGTAAACCAGTGGCAGAAAATATATTAAGTTTCTTAGAGAAAGAGAATCCATTAGCACAAAAATATCCAAAGGAAACATATCATTACACTGGGAGAAGACTTAGAAAGGAAACACCAAGAATCACAACTGGAAAGACAGGATATAAAATCAATACACAAAAAAAAACCCAGTTACATTCCTGAACAAGTCGTATGAAAAAGAAATGAAGAAAACATTTGTTACAATAGCTCAAAAAACTAAATATATAAGAGTTAACCTAAAAAGGTGCAGAATAGCTGTATAATAAAAATCTACATTAGACAAAGAAGAGAGAATATTGTACATTGGAAAGCCATTCTTTTTTTCTGAATAGTCATAATAATTATGGTCAAAATTGCCACATTACAAAAATTGTATGAAGATTTAATGCAAAACAAATCAAAATATCAGCATCATTCTTCAAAAAATTAGTAAAAAATAAACTCAAAACTTACATATAGCCAGAAGAGACTCATAATAGCAAGGCAATTTAGGAAATGAAACCTAAGCAGGATAAAACACAATTAATCATATCAGAAGAGAATATAAGAAGAAAATAGACACATAGCTTTTATAAATAAGGATGGAGAGTTGAAAAGAGGTGAAGGGAATGAAGGAAAAAGGGAAAATCAAGATATATTATGTATAGGTCCAAGTTTTCTATGATGAATATTAATATATATATATATATATATACACATATATACATAGAACCAATAAAATTAATTAAAAGATAAATATTAGAAAGCTGTAGTGATAAAATCATGTACTGTATGTTAATGAATAGAACATTTATTTTATTTTTTATTGATTTTATTGAGAAACATAGAAATGAGACATTTTAAAAACCAATTAGTACTACATTTCAACAATTAATACATTGCATGTTGTTGTCTTTGTCCTAGTTATTCAGAGTATAAGATTCAGGCATTATATGCTGTCCAAAAACTATTAGTATAAATATTTCTTCTCACTGAATTGAAAGTAGCTGTATATCTATCTAACTATTTTGGTGTTTTTTTGTTTTTTGTTTTTTGTTTTTTCAGAACTTTGGACTGAACTCAGGCCATTGTGCTTGCCAGGCAAGTACTTATTCTACTGAGCTATCTCCCCTATCCTAACTATCTTGTATATAAAGATAAAAAATGGTCCTTTATTTCAATCCCCTTCTTCAGTTTTGTCACAAATGGGTATTCCATTGCCATTTAAATATTTTAGGTGTGTGGATTTAGCAAAATAATTCAATAAAGTCCAGTAGTCCATAATAGTAGTGGGTTATCCGAAGTCCTGGCAATGTCAGAAGTTGTTGACTTGAGCCTTTTGCAGCTCAGTATATTAATATGACTTTACTTTAATGTAACTCATTTTTATATTTCATGCTGGATGGTGAATACCAAGATAAAGCAAGACACAGGTAGTAAGAAATGTAACTTTTTTTATCTGACAAGGTCAGTCAAACACCTCAGGATATACCCTGAAACCCTATACTTCAGTTTGTAGATCCTTTGTCAGTGTGAGCCATGTGGATGAGTCGTGGCCATTCCCTGGCCAATGTGCTTTCTGTGAAAGCCTGAGAGAATGTTTTGTCTCCATATGACTCTGCTTAGGCACACTCTACATCATCAATCACATTGCTCTGTGACCCCATAATCTCCTTGACCAGAAAATTTGGGACAGAGCTGAGTTGCAGCATGTTACTGTACAGGTTCGCTTATGTTCTGAATTCTCACTGAACTTGAAAGGCTAGTGCCAAACTGTTGGCTGTGCCTGCAGCCCTTCTTTTTCTCTAATTTTTGTTCTGCACAGTTAAGTTGTTAACCCTCCAAAAGAGAAACTTAATGAAATTATTACCCTATAACATACACAGTTGAGCTTAACCGCACTATCTGTCTGAATATCAAACATTTTAGACATGACATGGAACTGGGATTTTCTGTTAAATATTGATGCAATAAACTTTACATCAATCCCTACAGAATGTGAAGAAAAAATTAAAATTAAAAATTAAAAAGTAATAAAGAATTACATATTTTATACAGAAATTTAGAAATCTAACCATATACAGTATTGGAATATCCCTATGAAAATTATTTTCTTCTCTCTTGTCTTCATTTATTATCCTTTTTTACAAAAAAAACCAAATATTTATTTAAGAGATAGTAAAGCAGTAGTTGATATGACATGAGAAGCAGTATGTATTTAGAAGACAAGAATGACAGGCATTCCAAGCATGATCCTAGTATTACACATTGCTATCTTCAGTGCAGTTGCTTGGTTCACAAGTATCAGCATATATAGTTAGTAAGGGTGAGAATCTTATCAATTAACTTCTAGTTTCAAAAAATTCCTCAAGATTCTCAGAATCATTGCCTTAATCATCTTGGACAAATAAATATATGGTTTAATCACTGTCATGTTTCCTAGTGTTTCTCCTTGCCCTCTCTTCATTGTCGAATCCATAGGTTCTCACTTTCCTTTTAATTGTGTTATGTCTTTCTATTTTTGTTTCTTTTTATGTTCATACACTAGGGAAACCCTACAACATTTACACACGTGTGTCTGGCTTATTTCACTTATGAGTAAATCTTCAATTGGCATCCACTTAAATATAAAGGCTTTAGTTTATCATTCTTTATAGTTGAGTAATACTGCATCATGTAAAAATACCACATCTTTTTCATCTATTCCTCAGGTAAGGCATTTCAGTTGTTTCCAAGATTTGTGCATAACAAATTGTACTTCGATAAACATAGGTGCACATATATCACTATGATGTGACATTTTCAGTTCCTCTGGGGAAATTACCAGTACGGGGACAGCTGGTTTGAATGGGATTTCCAGACCTAATGTTTTCATGAGTATTCACACTACTTTCCATAAAGGCTACAGCAGTCTATGTTCCCCCAGCAGTGGAGAATGGTTCCTTTTTCCCCACAGCCTCAACAACATTTGTTGTTGGTTGATTTCTTCGTGATAGCCATCCTTTCTGGGATGAGATGATATCTCAATGTTGTTTTAATTTGCATTTTGCGGATGGCTAGTGATGTGGAGCATTTTTAATATATTTACTTGTATGATATACTCACTTCTATAATTTATTCACTTCTATAATTGGTTCTTCCTATCCAGGATCATGGAATATCTTTCCACTTTCTGAAATTCTGTACGATCTCTTTCTTCAGAGTCCTGTAAGTTTCCTTGAAAAGATCTGTGTCTACTTTATTTAATTAGTTATTTTTTTTCAAAGTTTTATTGATAAACAGATAGCAATGAGACAGTTTCAAATCAAATCGGAAGTACAGTTTCAACAAATAATACACTGCATATATTCT
>NW_004524639.1:10615926-10628300 GCF_000260255.1 Octodon degus
CCCTTAAGGATGAACCTGTTGTGCCCCTGTGGCGAGATGTTCTGCTCCTGGTCTAGCTGGTTGGATCTATTCTCTCTACACTCTCCCCTGCAGGTATTGCAGCTGCAGGATTGCACCTCAGGCATGTATGCCAGGCCTGAGCTGTGCTTGGAGGGGGCAAGGTGAAGTAGGAGGAAGAGGAAGCTTTCCGCACACACTCAGGGGACGTGGGCTAGGATTGGGTCTGGGGCCTCCGGGAAGGGGCATAAATTCCTACTAGGCGGGCGTGATGGGGGAGGCACTGCGGAGAGGTGGGCGGCGGCCCAAGGGGCTGGGAGAGTGTCCAGCCCACTCTGCGCCTGGGCTGGGACTGGTCCCCCTGGCGCAGGGTAGCAGGAAGCTCTCCGCACACTCACCGGACCTCGGCTAGAACTGGGTCTCCTGTTTCTACTTTAGATAGACTTATCTCAAGGTATTTCATTTTCCGTGGTGCTATTATAAAAGGTATTGTTTCTATAATTTCCCTCTCTGTTCGTTTGTTATCTGTGTAAAGGAATTCTATTGACTATTGTGTAATAACATTGTATCCAACTATGCTATTGAATTTGTGTATCAATTCTAGTCACTTCTTGGTGGAGTTTTTTGGGTCTTCCAAGTAAAGTATCATGTCATCTTCAGATAATCATAGCTTAACTTCTTCTTTACTTATTCTTATTCCTTTTATTTCTCCCTTTTCTCTAATGGCTCTAGCTAATGATTCCATAACTAATTTGAATAGGAGGGGTGATAAAGGACATCTTTGTCTTACACAATATCTGAGAATAAAAGTTTTCAATTTTTTTCATTTAGAATTATGTTAGTCATTGTGTTGTCATAGATGGCTTTCATCAGATTGAAGTATAGGTGATCTATTCCAATTTTCTGTAGGGCTTTGAACATGAATGAATGTTAAACTTTGTCAAAAACCTTTTCTACATTAATTGAGATGATCATGTGTTTTTTGGATTTGGCTTTATTGACATAGTTTATTACATTTATAGATTTGCACATATTGAACGATTCTTGCATCTCTGGGATGAATCATAACTGGTCATGGTGTTAATAGTACAACAACTTTGTGCATGCTAAATAATGTCAAGCACACTCAGCCATTTGATGTTTGACAAAAAGGCTAAAACTGTATGCTAGAAAAAAGATACCTTCTTTATTAAATGATGTGTTATTCGTATGCACAAGGTTAAATACCGATCTATACTTCTGACCCTGTATTAAATTCCAATTGAAATGAATAAAACAGTTAAGTTACAGAAACTTTGGATACAAATACAGAAACAATCAATCTTCTGAATAATAAAATATGTACAACTTCAGCTTGTAGGCAAAAGTGAGGATTTTCTGTTCAGAATTCTTTTTGCAGAAGAAATAAAACCAACAACTAACAAATAGAATTATATCAAATTAAATAAGTTGTACATAGGAAAGGAAAAAAATAAAGACAATCTAGAGATGGGAAGAAAATTTTATCAGCTACCACTTAAACTGAGAAATGATATCTAGAATATATTAAGAACTCATAAAATGAATCCCTAGAAAGAAAGACTCAATCAACAAATGAGCAGCTGAAGTGTATAATCACTTCAAAAATGGTCATTTTCTACGTTGAGAAGTATTCAAACTATTTTGGCCATTATAGAAATACAAGTCAAAATAACACTGAGATATCATCTTACTGCAGACAGAATGGCCACCATCAAGATTTACAAAAGCAACACACACAGGTTTGGTGGAGAAGGACATGTTCTCCATTGTTGGTGAGAATATAGTAGTATACAAGCACTGTGGAAAACAATATGGCCATTTCTCAAAAAAAGAATTTTAAAATTACGTTTGACACAGACACACTTCCTGTGGGCATCATCTCAAAGATTTAAGAATATCACACTAAAATTATACATGCCTACTCTTCTCTGAGCAATGTAATTTTAATAGTAGAAATATGGAAATGAGCTACATGCCTATCAACTGATAAGTGAATAAACAAAATGTAATATATATGCAGTGGAGTAATATTCAGGTATTCAGAAAAAATATAGTAATTTGTAGGAGTATGTATGAACAATGTGTTCATAGAGAAAAGTGAAACATTAGACATAAAACATTAAAAGCCATACAAGGTTTTTATCTGAGAATACCAAAATACGAACAATTGAGGAAAAAAAATCTTAAATGATAGTAAATAGAGAGGCTGGGAAACTTAGTTTTTGTTCCCATCTTGCAAGATGGCAGGTGAAAAAACAGAAGCCAGACACTAAAGAGAAGAAACCTGAAGCCAAGAAGGCTTCTGTTAGAGGTACTAGTGTAAACAGTAAGATGAAGGCAAAAAAGTCCAAGAAGGGGCAGCCCCACTGCAGCCAAAATCCGGTCGTGGTTATAGGAATTGGTAGATATTCCTGATCTGTTATGCATTCCAGAAAGGCTTTGTACAAGAGAAAGTATTCATCTGCTAAATGAAAGATTGGGAAGAAAAAGAAGGAGAAAATCATTCTGATGATCACAAAACCAGTCGCTGGGGTCAGGAATGGAGGTGGCCAGGTGCTTAAACTTTGAAAAATGTCTAGATACTACCCTACTGAAGATGTGTCCCAAAAGATCTTGAGCCATGACCAGAAACCCTTCAGTCAGCATGTGAGGAAATTTCAAGCTAACGTCATTCCCGGCACAATCTTGATCATCTTCACCAGGCATCAGGGGCAAGAGAGTGGTCTACCTGAAGCAGTTGGCCTGTAGCTTTCTAATTGTGACTGGATCTCTTAGCTTTAATCATGTTCCTCTACAAAGATCACACCAGAAATTTGTCATTGCCACCTCTACTAAAATTGATATCTGCACTGTGAAAATCTCCAAACACCTCACTGCTGCTTACTTCAAGGAAAAAGCTGTGGAAACACAGACACCAGGAGGGTTAGATCTTTGACATAGAGAAAGAGAGATACCAGATTTCAGAGCAGTGCAAGGTGGGTCAGAAAGCTGTGGACTCACAGATTTTATCAAAAATCAAAGCTGTTCTTGAGCTCCAGAACTACCTGCTATCCATTTTTGCTCTGACAAATGGAATTTATCCTCATGAATTAGTGTTCTAAATTTCTTACTAAGAATCTAATTAAATAACTGATACATTTAAAGAAAAAAGAGGTTTTGTGGGTATGCAAATGTTATCTGAAGAAGGGGATAGATAATGTAAGTAGGAGAAGGAATTAATAAAGATTAATTTTGTATATACATATCTTCCAAATCCAGCATGTCGAATATAGTCATAATGTTTTACAAATATCTACTGATACAAATTGTGAAGAAATACAAAAGCACTACCAGTGGGCTTCCCTACCTCACAAATGCTGGTGTTTAATGAGTACCTATGATTCATTCTATTAAAGACTGCTGAGCTAGAAGTCCATGTGGGCTCATTTTGCTTCTAGATGCCACTAATGTCCATAAATAATGGTTCACTACAAGTCACTCTAGGCCCCACTGATTATAAATGCTCAATGCTGAATCTACAAGAGAGTAGAAGAGACAACTTGGAGTGGGCAGGATCACTGGGAGATGGATAGCTCCATTTAACAGAGCAATATGAAGAAATGCGAGGGAAAGTACTGTGAGTATTGCCACAGAGATTAAAGTTCTCCCAAAACCAGTGGAAAACCATGTGCTTGAACACTGGGTGATATTTCCTGCTCCCAATACAAATGAATCTTTCTGATCTTAGGACAGAGACACACCTCTCTGATGAAGCACATCCACTGGAATTCAGCTCAAATCTAACAAAGCTCTTCCTGCACATGGGATGAGAGAGAAGCTTAGTAGACCATCTCTGAAAAGGAATCTTTACTTTTGTACTTTTGTGCGTGTGTGTGTGTGTGTGTGTGTGTGTGTGTTTCTTTTTCTGTTTTCATCTGGTGAACTGTTGGTATATCTGAAATGGAGAATTAGAACCTTAGTTTAAATAGCATATTTCATAGGGTCAGTGAGATACCTCAGCAGTCTAAAGCACCTGCTTAGGTTTCTTAGGCAAGCTCAGGGACCATGGTTCAATCCCCAGGATCACATGGCACACCAGCCGCACACCCAAGGTGGGCTGAGCTGGTGACATACACGCACACACACACACACACACACACACATTCACACACTCCCTAAAAAGTATTTCATAAACTTATTAAATTATGCTTCTATAAAAATAGTGTATAAAAGATTTAAGCACAAGTTTCTATCAGCATACTAATTGACTGTGTCCCAATTGCAGCCTCCTCTCCAAGTTTCAATTGTAGTTCTATCCCTCTGCTTCCTATTCTCTGCCCCAGCATGCAACTATTCAACTCCCTTCCCCCAGTTCTATTGGGATATGAAAATGACACCACAGATTTTGTTTATCATTTACAAGTAATTTTACTAAAACCTGTTTCCTCAGTCAAATTACCCAATAATCTACTCAGTAATATTTTAAATAAGCTTCCAATATTTATAAAATTTTTAAATTGACCCTCGCTATAAAAATTTTTCGAAATTGGCTGCTTTCAGTGAATTTTCATCTTTTTTGTGGTACTGGGGTATATTCCCAGGATATTTGTACTAATCTACAGATACAGCCGTTTTATATTTTTAAGTTTTTACATATTGAGATGGGCTTTTGTAAATTCCGCTACACAGAAATTTAAATTTCAATACCCCTGTCTCAGCTTCCCACAGTGCTAGGATTGCAGGTGTACAGTGTACACTGCCTTATATTTTATTCCTTAAAATTTCTGTGTGCAAAGTAAAATGAAATTATGATCAAAAATATGGATCATGGTATGTTTCAGGAAAATAAATCTGATTTGCAATAGGAACATGAATGGAAAGTCCATTCATGTCCAAAAAAATAAAATAAAATGTCAAGAGATATGCAAATAAAATGGAATATTGAGGGTGGAATTTGAAAACTTTTTATGTTTCTAGAATGGCCATATTTTACCACAAAACTTTTCTAACAATTTTTATTATAAGTTACAAGGAAAGTCTCTCAAAGCTATTTTATCTATGAGATCCTTTGTTCTTATGATTTTTAGAGCTGATAAGTTGGCCATAGGATATTTATTCAATGGTAAACAAGAGTCAAATTTGGTATTTTCCCCTATGCAAATATTTTTGTTTGTACATTTTTATTCAAGAAGATTGCATTTTGCTAAATTATTACAAGATTTTTAATGTCACATACTCTTCTCAGTGTGATCATATTTAATTTCTAATCCTGTCTTTAATTTACAAATGGGGTATCTTAAGCAATAAAATTTTCTGTATATTCTGAAAGCTATAGGTCAGATTCAGATGATCAAAAATGATTTACTTTTGTCTTTTCTTGTTCTCCTGTAGACACCAATCTACTCTCTGTTTTGACTTGGTCATTCTTTGTTGTGTAGCTTTCTTAATTTCTTTATGAAGAGACTAATTATATTACAACAATGTCTGAAGTAATAACTTCATTTAACATTAATTTCTTTTTTAAACGCCCTATCTGCAACATGTTCTTAGAGAGGACCACGGTTTGGACCATAACAGTTAATTCATGATTATATATTTTTAAATTAAAAATATCAGTAATTTATTTTTTTAAAATGTATTTTGTGCAGGGTCAACAGGGTCTCACTACATAGATGAGACTCATAGTGATTCTCCTGTTATCAGTCTCCCAAGTGCTGGGAATACAGACCGTGCACCACCACGTCCAGTCTCAGTCGCCATCTCTGCAAGCTCCGTGGGCAGGGCTGGTACAGCACTATGGGGATTGATCCTGGTCCCTGAGTCTACCTAAGCAGGCACTTTAATCCACTGAACTATCTGGCTGGCCCAATAATTTCATTATGGCAAAAAAAGAAAAAGAAAGTAGAAAATGAATGCCAGAATGGGAGAATAATTTGTATTCATATTATGTATAAAGCATTCCTTTCATTAATATATCTCTGAAAGAATAGCAGTTGACATGAATTAATGTTTTTCAGAAAAATAATTCCAATAATTTTTTAAAGTATTAAATGATTTTTGATATCAATTATAGTAAGATATAATTTATTTTTGAGTATAAAATTAGAAATGTTTATACTTTGAAAAAGCCTTATCAAAATTATAAACAAAGTGGTCATGGAAAGGAGATTGTGATATATTAGAGAAGGAGTTGGCATAGTTTAGTAAGACTACCAAAATATTCACTCCATGAAATATTCCTACTTAATAATTATCCTCTACATACTCTAAATTATAGATGAAATTATCACATAGACTTATTCATTGCTAGATTTAACATAATAATAAAAATAGGAAAACTACATTTATATCCAAATTTCAATCATTGATTATATATTTCAATATATCTACTACAATTGTATTATACATAATAGAGGAAAAGACAGAAATATATATTAATGGAGACAGTATTTATGATATGTACATATAGAATTATGCTATAGTAAATGTAGTATGTTGCATTTTGTGTTTGAAAGTGGGATAAATATGTGTTATTTGAAATATTTTTATTTCAGATAAATATTGAAAAGATAATCAAGAGATGTACAAATAGACATTCATGTTAATTGCTCTTTTGTGGATTGGGCCTTTTATTTTAGATAGGTCTCCTTTTTTAAGCCCTGTGTGTATTCTAGATACTAGGCCTGTATCTTAGTTTTACCTGACTTTGTTTCCCCATTTGTACATTATCTCTTCATTGTGTTGGTAGTGTCACACTTGATGCTTCTTGGTATTATATCTTCTGTAATTGAGGTTCTGTTCAGAAATATGTACCTATACCTATGTATTCAAAAAATATTTCAGAGACTATGATGAGCTGCAAACTGTGGTCCCCAGTGCATGCAAGTGTGGAGTGCGTACTGATACCTGGTACCACCATTGAAGGAATTAGGCAGAGTCTGCACAGGCCATGGGATTCTAATGAGCTGCAACCCATGAGCCACAGAGTATTGGTGTAGCTGGTGTGATGGTACCCAATCCAACCATATAAGAACTTAAGAGGATGCCAGGCAGCCTTTGAATCCTGGTCAATTGGGTGCAGGACCACCACCTGCACAGGTTTTTTGAGTGCGTTCCAGTCACCCATATCAATAGTGAAAGCCTTGGTGATTCCTCCTCTGTTCCTATACTATAGCATGAATCTTACTGACAAATGTTCCAGAGCTCTCCCACCACTTCTGAGCTGCATGACAATTGGGAGCTTCAAAAATACTAAAACATGGGAGCAAAATGCAGTCTTAGTACTGTAACCCAACCTGAACAAATCCTGGAGAAAAAGACATACAAGAACATAGAGGTTACACACTTGGAAATTTCTCAAATGATAACAACTGAAATAAAGGAACAAATTATAAAAAAAAATCAGAAATAATCTCTCTGGTCCAAAATGGAATGACAACAATCATGAAAGAATTGCTCAGCATAGCTAAAGAAGACATAGATAAAACTATAGAGGAAAATTTTAAAAAATGATGGAAACACCAAACAAACAATACATGAAAGGCTGGTAAGATAGCTCAGCAGTCTAAGGTGGCTCCATAGGCAAGCTTAGGCAAGCATGCACAAACTGTGGTTCCATCCTTGGCACCACATGCCGTCACAGCCCTGCCCACAGGGTGGGCTGAGCAGGCCACAAAAAATAAATAAATAAACAATACAGAAAGAATTAGAATGCATGAAACAGATTCAAGCGTAAATCCAAGACATTAAGAATTCCATTGTAAGCTTGGAAATCCACGTGAATAAAACTAAAGATAGACTTTCAGACCTTCAAGAGCAGTACATCTAATGAACATGAAAGGAAAGATCTCTTAAAACTAGCAAGGAACCAGGAAATAACAATTAAACTGCTACAAGACGATGCAAAGAAAAACATTAAGTATAATGGATGTCAACTAGATAGCAGGAGCCAGCAGGATGACAAAAGAAGTGTATTTGTAGGAAGAATTCTAAAAACCTTCCCAATCATGAGAAAACAATCTGACATACACTTAAGTAAGACATATAGAACTCAAAATAACAAAAAACAGAATGAATTTACACCTAGACACATAATAAACAAGATCTCAGATGGAGAGATGGCTCAGTAGAATAAATGCTTGGCTGGCAAGAGCAAGGGCCTGAGTTCAATCTCTGGTTAGGAAAAAAATTCTCAGAGATTCAGCAATGTATAGAACATTAAAAGCTGTTAGAAGAAGTACATCACATACAATGGAAAGGCCATCAGAGGTGTGGCAAATTTTGCACCGCAACCCATCAAATCAAGAAGAGCTTACAGTGAAGGATTTCAGGTCCTAAAAGAAAATAACATTCTTTTAGATTGATAGACCCTGCAAAGCTATCAATCAAATTCAATGGTTAAATAAGATTCTTCTATGACAAAGAATAAATGAAGCAATTCATGACATGAAACCAATCCTGCAAAGAGTGATAACAGATATTCCAGAAATAGGCAGAAGTGATCAAAGCCTCAAAAAAAAAAAAAAAAAAAAACTAAAACGGGCCAATAAACAAAGCAAGTAATTAAAAAGAGGAGTAAAATATGGAACTTATAGCAGGATGATAACATGACAAAGATAAGCCTATACACATAAGTTATATCAATGTAAAGGACTTCAATTCACCTATTAAATAAAAGGAACAGATAGGAGAATAAATTAAACAAAATCCATCAAAAAGCTGTATACAAGAGACACATTTAAAAGTTGTGGTTATTTTATTTATTTTTTTATTTTTTAAACCATCTGTACATGTTTATATCTGGTAATGTGCACAACCAATTTGAAGAGAACATCATGCAAAGCAGCAATCATTGTTGAATTCCTATTACTTTCTTTAGTGAAATTTTGTATCGTTGTTTCTTTAATTTATTTCATAATTTTATTCATTTTTTCCTATAATTTTATTGAGAAACAAATAGCAATGAGACAGTTTCAAACCAAATTGGTAGAACAGTTTAAATAATTAACATCCTGCATACATTCTTCCTAGTGGTTAATTGTTGTACAAGATGCAGGCATGATATCCTATTTACAAACACTATTAGAACAAATCCCTCTATTCATTAAGAGCATGTAACTATATATCTATTCTAACCATTTTGAATACATAGATATAAAATGGACATTCATCTGTATCCCCTTTTTATTTAGTTCTGTCATTTGAATATTATAGGTGTGTAAACTCAGCAAAATACCATAAAAGAGTCCAGTAGTCCATAATAGTATTGGATATTCCTCTTGACTGGCAATGTTAGAAATTGTTGACCTGAGTCCCCTACAGCTCAACATAACACCATGGTTTTACTTCGTATACTTTGTTTTTATACTTTTCTGCTGGATGGTTAAGACCAAGGTAAAGCAGGACATATGCAACAAGAGTGGTAGCTTTTGGTTCTGATAAGGTCAGTGAAATCTCCTCAGGATTTATCCTGACATCCTGTACCTCAGATTGTAGATCCTTTGTCAGTGTCAGCCATGTGGATGAGTCATGACCATTGCTTCCCTGAACGTGCCTGATCTCGTCTGTATCGCTGGTTCTAATGCTATTTTTTATCAATATTTTGTATTTTTAAAATATATTTGGTATGTGTTCTCACTACACACTTTGGATTCATAGTGATCCTCTTGCTCTCAGTCTCCCCAGTGTTGAGATTAGAGTCCTGTGCCACCATTCCCAGACTCAGTCCTACTCAGCACACCTGAGGGCAGGGCTGACACAGCATTTTACTGAGAATCGAACCCTGGTCCCCACATTTGTCTAAGCAAGTGCTTTGTCAGCTGAGATATCTCGTTGACCCTACTATTTTCTATTCTTTAAAAAAAATGAAAAAAAAGAAGTACATTTGACTCAAAAGAAAATTCACAGACTGACAGAAAAAGGATGGGAAATAATACTCCAGGCTACAGAAACCAAGAAAAAAGCAGGGGTAGCTATTGTCTGTTGACAATATAAACTTCAAACGAAGCATGATTTAAAGAGATAAAGAACGTTACTACATAGTTGTTAGGGGGAAAACTGCAAGAGGAAGAGATAACAGTTACAACAATATATGCACCCAGTGTGGGAGCACCACCTACAAATGACAAATTTAAGCAGACATGAAAAATCTAATGAGCAATAATATAATTATAATTGGGAATTTTAATATACTACTGTCACAAAAAGATTTACTAGGTAAAATATCAGCAAAGAAATAACAGAACTAAATGAAACTTGTGAAGAAATTTACTTAATAGAACTTTACATAATATTTTATGCAGCAACAATATACACATTCTTCTCAGCTACACATAGGACGTTCGCTATAATTGATCATATACTAGAACACAGTGCATGCTTAAATAAATGCAAAATAATAGAAATTGTCCCATTCATACTATCTATCCATACTGCAATGAAACTGAAAATTTTTGACAAAAGCAACTAGAAAAACACCATGAACACATGGAAGTTAAGTAACAACCCCCTAAACAAACAGTGTTCACAGATTCAATTAAAGAATAAATTAAACAATATTTATAATCAAGCAAACAATTCAGATGCAACATCCTGGAACTTGTGGGATACAATGAAAGCTGTTGTGAAACAGAAATTTATAGCAGTAAATTTGTACCTAAGGAAAACTAAACAAGCCCAAATAAATTATTTTATGCTGCAACTCAAGCTCCTAGATAAAGAACCACAAGTCAAACCTAAAGCCCAAAGACAGCAGAAAACTATAAAGATTAAAGCAGAAATTAATGCAGTGGAGATGAAGAAGACAACACAAAGGGTAAATGAATCAAAGAGTTGGTTCTTTGAAAGAATAAATAAAATTGATAAACCTATAGATAATATTATGAAAAAGGGAAAAAAACACTTTTATACAATAAGAAATGAAAGGGTGAAATTATTACAGAACCTAGAGAAATTCAGATCATCAACACCTGCTTCCAAAATCTTTACTCTCACAATAAGGAAAACAAAGAGGAACTGAACAGTTTCCTTGATAAATATAAAATGACAAAGCTGAGCCAAGAAGATATACAAACTCTGAATAATCCAGAAACAGGAAATGTAATTGAAAATATTATTTAAAAAATCTACCAAAAAAAGAAAAGCTCAGATCTTGATGGACTTAGAGCTGAATTCTACAAGAAACTTAGAGGAGGTTTAATGCAACATTTTCTCAAACTGTTCAATGAAATTGAAAGGGAAACAATTTTGTCAAACTTATTCTTGGTGGCAAGGGTTATTCTGATATCAAAATGGGAGCAAGATGCAATTAAGAAAAAGAACTACAAGCCAATCTCCTTAATGAATAGAGATAGAAAATTTCTCAATTATATAATAGCAAATACAATGCAGCAAATCATCAAGAAGTTTATACATCATGACCAAGTAAGATTCATTCCAGGAATATATGGATGGTTCAACATACACAAATCCATAAATATAATACAGCACATCAATAGAACCAAGAGCAAAAACCGCATGACCATCCTAAACCACATAGAAAACGCTTTTGACAAAGTCCAACAAGCATTCATACTAAAAACCCCTACAGAGAATCAAAATAGTCTTTATCTCAACATGATAAAAGACATCTATGAGAAAATCATAGCTAACATCATACTAAATGGGAAAAAACTAAAGCCTTTAGTTTAAAATTAGGAACAAGAAAAGAATGCCCATTTTCTCCACTCCTCTGCAATATTGTTCTGGAAACATTGGCCAGAGTAATTAGACAAGAGAGAGAAATAAAATAAACAAATAATACTTGGAAAAGAAGACTTGAAATTATCATTATTTGCAGATGACAATATACTCTACATGGAATGCGCAAAAATTCCACCAATAGACTTACAGATCTAAAAAACAAATTCACTAATGTATCAGGATACAAAGTTAAGACCTTTGCATTATCATTAGCGTTTTGTACACAAACAACAAGTGCAAAGAGAGAAATTAGAGAATCCATAACTTTCCTAATATCATGTGAAATGTAATGCAATATTTTAGAATCTCACAAACGAAGCAAAAGATTTATATAGTGAAAATTACAGTACTCTAAGAAATGTGTAAAAATTTTAAGAAAATGGAAAGATACTTGTTGCTTCTGTGGAGAAAGAAGCAACATTGTGAAAATGGCTAGACTCCCAAATAGTGGTACAGATTCAGTGCAATCTCCCTTTTTTGTATCCTTTAAGTTTATTTTATTTTTTTCCATAATAATATTGAGAAACAAATAGCAATGAGACAGTTTCAAACCAAATTGGTAAGACAGTTTCAATAATTAACACATTGTACACATTCTTCCTAGTGGTTATTTGCTGTACAAGATGCAGACATGATAT
>NW_004524639.1:10628514-10632217 GCF_000260255.1 Octodon degus
GTCTTCTGCTTCACTGGCAATGTCAGAAATGGTTGACCTGAGTCCCCTACAGCTCAACATAACACTATGGCTTTACTTCTTATACTTCATTTTTATACTTTTCTGCTGGATGGTTAAGACCAAGATAAAGCAAGACCTATGCAACAAGAGTTGTAGTTTTTGGGTTTAATAAGGTCAGTGAAATCCCCTCAGGATTTTTCCTGAGATCCTGTACCTCAGATTGTAGATCCTTGGTCAGGGTCAGCCATTTGGATGAGTCACGGCCATTGCTTGGCCAATGTGCTCTCTGGGAAAGCCTGAGAGAATGTTTTCTCTCCATGTGACTCTCCTTAGGCACACTCTACAGCATCAATCACTTTCACTTGTCATGGGGCTTGGGGTCTGAGATTGCATTTGCTCCTTCTTATTATCATTTTGTGTAGCACTGCCTTCTGATTTTTGTTGTAGAGCTTTGGTGCAGTTATAACCTTAGCACCTACTGAAGTTCAGGTGCAAATCTATAAAGGTTGGATTTATCCAGCAGTGCCCAGCTTGTGTCTGGCTGCTGTGCTCAGCTCCTTCCTGCTGTCACCATTGGGAGTGAACCTGTTGTGTCCCTCTGGCAAGATGTTCTGCTCCTGGACTAACTTCATGGTTCTGTCCCCTACACTCTCTGCAGGGATTGCAGCTGCAGCGTTTCACCTCAGGCCTGTATGCCAAGCCTGAGCTGAGTCTGGACAGGACAAGGTGGAGTAGGGGGGAGAGGAAGCTCTCCTACACACTCATGGGTCCTGAGTTAGGACTGGATCTGGGGATCCCCAGAACATGGAAAAAATTCTCACTGTGTGGGCAAGGTAGGGTGGGGTGCTGCGGAGTGGTGGTGGGGGTCCCAAGGGGGTGGTAGAGGGTCTCACCTAGCTACACCTGTGCTTGGACTGCCAGGTCCCACCTGTGCAGGGTAGCCCAAATCTCTCCCCCACACTCACCGAGCCTGGGCTAGTACTGCATCTGGGGGTCCCTAGAACGCAGCAGAAATTCTCACGAGGAAGGCCAGGTGGAGGGGTGCTGCGGAGTGGTGGTATGGGGTCTCAAGGGGTGTAAAAGGGTCTCAACCATGCTGTGCCTGGATTTGGACCCACAGGTCCCACCCGCGCAGGGGAGCCTGAATCTCTCCCACTCACTCACTGGGCCTGGGCTTGGACTGGATCTGGGGGTTCCCAGAAAGCAGCAGAAATTCCTACTAGGCAGGTGGGGTGCGGGGTTGCAGCGGAGTGGTGCTGGGGGTCCCAAAGGAGTGGAAGAGGGTCTCACCCATGCTGCGCCTGGGCTGAGACTGGCAGGTCCTCCTGGCACAGGGTAGCAGAAAGCTCTCCCACATACTCACCGGGCCAGGGCTAGGACTGGTTCTCTCATTGCAATCTCAATTAAAATACCATTAATATGCTTCACAGAGCTGGAGAAAACATTCCTAAAATTCATCTGGAATGAGCAGAGATTCAGATTGTCAAAATCAATCTTAGGTGATAAAGGAAAGAGAGAAGTCAGCACAATCCTTGACCTGAAAATATGCTGTGAAGCTACTATGATAAAATAAGCATCATACTGGCATAGAGAGAGACCTGAACATCACTGGAAGAGATTAGAAGATGCAGACACAACTTCAAACAATCTCAGTCACCTTTTATTTGAAAAAGAGGTCAAAATTATTCACCGGAAGAAACATACCCTCTTTAACAAACAGTGCTGAAAAAAGTGGATTTCTACTTGCCAAAGGCTAGCATTAGACCCATTTCTATCACCATGCACTGAACTACAGTTAAAATGGTTCAAAGTTTTAGAAAATAAAAAAAAAAAAATAAAATTCCTGGAGGATAGGTAGAAATATAAAAAAAACATAGGAATAGGTAGAGAATTCATGAATAAAAACCAAATTGCCAGGGAAGTACTTCAAAGAATCAACAACTGCTATCTTTTCTTTTTGAAAAGTTTCTAACCTTCAAAGAAATTGTCAACAGAGTAGAAACAAAACACATACTGGGAGATAATTATAGCCAAATGTCCCTCTGACAAAGTCCTTCTATGAAGAACATATAAAGCACTAAAAAAGTCGGGACCCCAAAATTCAAAGACCCAAGCCAAAAACGTGCATCTGAGATGAATATACACTTCCCAGATGAAGAAATACTGATGGACAGTAAATATATGAAAAAATGTTCAACATCATTGGTCATTCGAGAAATGTCAGTGAAAACAACACTGAGATTCTATCTCACCCAAGGAAAGAAAGACTATCATGAAGAAGTCAACCAATAACAAAGTCTGGAGGGGCTGTTGAGAAAAGGGCTCAAAACTGGCTCAAACACTATGAACATCAGGGGGGAGTTTCCTCAAAAACCTAGGATTCGAGATTCCGTTCAATTAACCCTACAGAATATTTTTCCAGAAGGACTGAAAACATCATAACACGCAATGTATGTGAACACATACATACATTTATTTATTTATTTATTTATTTATTTATTTATTTATTTATTTGCAGAACCAAGGATTGAACTCAGGCCCTTGCACTTGCCAGGGAAGTGCTTATTCCACTGAGCTATCTCCCCGACCTCTATAAACCCATGTTTTTAGCAGCATAATTTGTCATAGCTAAATGCCCATCAACTGAAGAATGGATAAAAAGATGCAGTGTTTTTAAACAATGATGTATTATTCAGCTATAAAAGAGTAAATTTGAGGCCTTTATTAGTAAATGGGTGCAACTAGAAACGATTCTTAAATGAAAAAAAATGAATCTCA
The DNA here is from genome assembly GCF_000260255.1 of Octodon degus. Lineage (NCBI taxonomy): Eukaryota > Metazoa > Chordata > Mammalia > Rodentia > Octodontidae > Octodon > Octodon degus. The sequence goes on from NW_004524639.1 coordinate 10,631,293, forward strand.
TGCACAAACTTCAATTATCTTAGTGTGTGAATCTGAAAGAGAGCATAAAATCTGAAGGGTAAAGGGTGTGAACACATTCAATAAGAAGAAATTACTGAGGTGAGAAGGAGAAGGGTGATATTTTGGGAAAGAGATATATCTATATATCTAAGCGGGATGATTTAGACAACTGTACTGTGGATTTACACTGGTCTATGAAAGGAGCAGTTAATGCTTTATTTGTTTTATCTCCTTTTTTCAATTCTTTAATATTTTTCTCTTCTAAATTTCTAATATGTTTCCTTTTTATCCTTCTTCCAATTTTGCATGGGTATATCTGGTAATACAAACAACTAATTTAAAGTCAACACTGAAATAAAATAAATACTGTGAAATTAATGTTGTTTTGTTTAGTGACATTAAGCATCATTTTTAATTTTTCTGTTTTAATATTATTTTGTACTCTCCTTAAAAAAGAAAAAGTTTTTCCAATTTTATAATCCACTAGGTTCATTGTTTCTGACTTTATATCTATGCTTTATATCAATTTTGATTTGACTTTCATAGAGTGAAATATACAGATAAAATGTATATGTTCATTATGTACATGAAAAAAGGTTCCACTTCTTTTAACATTTCTTAGTGAAATGCAAATCACAGCACTGAGATTTCATCTTTTTCTACTAAAAATGGCTATTATCAGGGACTTGAAATCAATAAATGTAGGCTAGGTGGTAGGAAAAAAGGGAAAATTCTACATTTTTGTTAAGAATATGAAATACTGCAACCATTACTGAAAATAGGCTAAAGATTTATGAAAAAACTAGCTTTATAAATTGCTTTTAACACAGTAATATCTCCCTTTGGCATCCTCCCAAAAGATATGTAGCTTCCAAAAAAATGTCATCATTATTATAGTGATGCATACAAACTCATTTTTAGGAGG
>NW_004524639.1:10632350-10637235 GCF_000260255.1 Octodon degus
TAAATCAATTGCAAACAATGAAATATCCCATGCTTCTCTAATATGAGAGACTAGAAATGAAGATAATTCAAAGAGCAAAATATATTAGTTATTGTAGGAAGAAAGGTGGTACATTTCTATGGAGATGGGAAAAATGAGGGGGGAGAAAGGAAGGTGGGTTAAACCTGATTAAGATTAAGGCTGGCCAGAGAACTCAGATGACTAAAGCTCTTGTTCAAGCAGAGCACAGCGATCCCTGCCATGCCATGCTGGCCCCACACCCGGGCATGCTGAGATGGGGATTGAGAATGGATATGCTACCGTGCGCCTATAATGCCAGCACTTGAGAGGCTGAAAACAGAAGAATCACTATGAGTCCAATCTACATAGTGAGACCCTGTAGACCCTGTCCTAAATATATAAAAAATAAAACTAAAAATAAAATTATCAAGATATCATACGCATGTGTGTCAATTCAACAAGATGAATGTAATTATGTATCACTGACATATGATAATAAAAATTATCCTGAAAATTTAAAAAGTGGATAATCAAAACAGTGATAGACATGGAGGGATGAGAAAGTCTAAAAGAAATTATTTCACATGACTCATTTTTTAATGATATGATCTAGTCATAAAATCAATCTAAAGTTTAAAAAGACTGAATCACCTAAATTTATCCTTCAACTTTGAACATATCTCACTTAGGTTATTTCTGCATTAGTAAAATACATGTCTTCCCAAAGGGTTAATACATTTATACTAAGAAACTGAAAAGTATGCTTTCCTTGCCTGTGCTTAGCTCACTAATAAGTATTTGAGATTTCACCTTAAACATGGTAGTGAATAGAACAAAATGTTTAATTTTAGTATGCAAATTAAGATAAAAACTTAATAAATAACTATTTGTTTTACACTTTCTCCTTCAGCTATGGATAAATTTGTGTTCTTTGGGCTTAATACTCTCTCATTATAATTAATTGCACACACTAGATGATAACGAACAATTTAGAGCTTTCAAAATAATAATCTTTTAAGGGATATGTGCCATATGTCCTCCACAATTTCTCCAGATGAAAAACTACAGGTTTTGAAAATTATGTAACATATTAACTTAAGTCCAAAGCTTATATTCTGCTTTCCTCATCTAAAATAGTATCAATGATGTTAAGTGAGAGTAATTAGTTGTACTGTAATGTAAAACACTAATTTTATTATTTTAGTCCTACCATTTATTTTTTTGCCATAATTTTACTGATAAACAAATAGCAATAAGACAGTTTCAAATCAAATCGGTAGGACAGTTTCAATAATTAACATATTGCATATATTCTTCTAAGTGGTTAATTGCTGTACAAGATGCGGACTTGATATCCTATCTACAAACACCATTAGAACAAATCATTCTATTCATTAACAGAATGTAACTATATATCTATCCTAACCACTTTGAATACACAGATACAAAATGGACATTCATCTGTACACCCTTTTCTTGTTAAGTTCCATTATTTGAATATTATAGGTGTGTAAACTCAGCAAAATATTCTAAGAGTCCAGTAGCCCATAATAGTATTGGGTCTTCCGGTTAACTACCAATGTCAGAAATTGTTGGCCTGAGTCCCCCACAGCTCAACATAACAAAATGGCTTTATTTCTTATATTTTGTTTTTATACTTTTCTTCTGGATGGTTAAGACCAAGGTAAAGCAGGACCTATGCAATAAGATTTGTAGCTTTTGGGTCTGATAAGGTCAGGGAAATCCCCGCAGGATTTATCCTGAGATTCTGTACCTTAGATTGTAGAACCTTTGTCAGTGTCAGCCATGTGTAATAGTAGTTTCACGCTTGAAGTGCTTGTCATTCTGGTCTACTGAATATGGGCTGCTTGTCATGACATGCCAGTTGCTGCTATGATGTCTCTCCAGTAGATGGTTGTTCAAGAAAAAGGGGGTGGTGCACGAAAGCAAGAGACAAGAAAAGGAGTATTGTGGGACTATCTTACTTCAAGGTTGTATATAATGAGATTTTTGGATTTATGTGCAAACATGAGAAGTATATAATTCTTTATGCCTATTTTTAAAATATATTCTAATTTCTAAATGTTTTTTATCATATTCTGTATGGACTTAAAGTTCAACATATCAGTACTTGATGAAAAATACATGTTCCATATTATGCCTAAGATGTTTGATATGCAGACAGTGAGGTTAAGTTTAACAGCCTAAGTTGTTTGATAATAACAACAAGCTTGTCTTCTGGATGGTTAACAACCTAAGTTTGCAGACAAAAGTTAGAGAAAAAGGAGTTCTGCAAGTAAAGCCAACATTTTGGCCCTAGCATTCTAAGGTCAATTAAGACTCAGGACATATGAGAACTTGTACTGTAACATCATGTAACTCGGTAGTGTTCCAAATTTTCTGATCAATATATTATGCGGCCAAAGAGGAAAGTGACTGATGATGTAGAGTGTGCCTAAGGAGAGTCACATGGAGAGAAAACATTCTCTCAGGCTTTGCCAGAGAGCACATTGGCCAAGCAATGGCTGTGACTCATCCACATGGCTGACACCATTTATTTTTTTAATTATTATTATTATTATTTTTGCAGAACCAGGGATTGAACTCAGGTCCTTGCTCTTGCCAGGGAAGAGCTTATTCTACTGAGTCATCTCCCCAGCCCCTGAGCCATCTCCCCAGTCCCAGTCCTACCATTTATATAGCAGCAACAAATGTAGTGGGACTGCATCAAGTCATTGTTTTTGTACATTTGTTTATTTCAAAATTAATTCCAGGCAATTTCAAATTTATTGACAAACATCCTTCAAATGCTAAGTAGTAAGCACACAACATTCTATATTTAACTTTATTTTCCATGTTTCTTCTTTTTTATGTATTTAGCACAGGGTCTCACTACACAGCTCAGACTCCTACTGATCCTCCTTTTTTCAGCCTCCCCAGAGGTGGGATTACAGAGGCATGCACTACCAAGGCCAGTATTGGTGGCTGGCTCAGCATACCTGGTAAACAGTGCCAGCTTGGCATGTGGTGTTGTGGATTGAACCCTGGTCCCAGGTGGTTAGTCCCCTGAACTATGTTGCTGGCCATAACTTGTTTCCTCATGTCTGAAGATCCACATGATAGTTTTATGGAGAACAATTATTTTTGCAGTACTTTTATTTGAAATTATTAGTCTATAAATATCGCCTATGTTGCATAAATTTATAAATCTTCTAAATCACACAACTTTGACAAAGCATTCAATAGTATATCACAAATAAAGTAGAGTATTACAGTACTTGTCTGTCATGTTTGTGGCCCTGGCTTCCATTTCTAGCTCTTTAAAGAAAAAGTAAACAAAATAAGAGAATGCATTAATTTTTAAATAAATCATTAAATTTTGCATGAAAGAAAATATCTTATCATAACATTTTAGAGTATTTTTCACTTCCTGTCTTCAAAAAATTTAAGTTTACTTACTGTAACTAACTAAGAGCTAATGCAATGTTTAACAAAATGATGAGTGGAAAAGAGGACAATGTAGAATGATCAGAGTTTAGACATATAAATTTTCCCCCATAATTAATTAAGATGTGGTGAAGTAAGAAGTGTTATGAGTGAATGAAGACAATGAAAGAAAAATAAGAGATGAAGGGAAGGATTAAAGGAGTGAAAAGAGAAGAGGCAGAATAAGACAATAGCATTATGAGGGAAAAAACAACTTCTTTAAGAGAGATTTGTCTCAAATATAGAACTTTAGGGGAAATGCATGTATAAAGATGCTAAGATTTATCATAGCTCATACAATGTTAGTTATTTGCTTTCTCTCCAGTACAAGGAGACAACCTAAACTAAAGATCTACATTGACAGTAGTATTTTTTTGGAATTTACTTTTATATTGGAGATTGAAACTTATGAGATAATATTTGTGAGAGTACAATTTACATTTCTTCTCCCTTAAGCATTTACAAGAAGAACCAATTTGTGTGACCTCAAATGTTTTATGACAATGGATATTTTCTGAAAGAATAAGATTATGAATATAATGTAAAGTAGCAACCGAAGCTTTTACTTATGCACAGGTTTTGTTTTCATTTTTCACTTTTGTAGTTGATTTTTGACAATTTATTCTAGTTATTATTGTAGGATCCTTAAGTTTTCTAATAAGCCCAATGCCTCTTGCTTTGTATATTTTTCTTTCTTTCTTTCTTTCTTTCTTTCTTTCTTTCTTTCTTTCTTTCTTTCTGTTCTTTCTTTCTTTCCTTTTCTTTGTTGTTTTACAATTTTTTGGTCCTGGTCCAGGCCCTCATGCTTTCTAAGAAAGTTTCCTACCACTGAGCTACAACCCCTGCCCTGACTTGGATTTAATACTTCCATAAAGCACACTTCACTTCTGTCAGGCATGCATTAAAACATCCATATACCATATTCACAGTTACTATCTAGTCAAATATAAGAAAATTTGATTAAGGCACAAAAATTATAAAACCATTACATAAGATCTTCATTTTTATATTTTCATTTTTTACTTTTCTATTTTTAAAAGAGAATAAAAATAGTGAAAAAACCCATTAGAAATTATACACAATTTCACTAAACAAAAATGATAGAAGTTAAATGATTGTTATATTGCAAATGCTTTCTTCAAACTAGTTACTTAGATTACCAGACATAAGCATGAAAAATTGGTTTTAAAAAGTTATAAGGAGTTATAAAATAAAGAAAAATAATTAAGCATTAAGTGCTCTTTTCAATAGGACAGCAGTAATCATTAGTACAGTTATATAAGCTATCCTATATGTACATTAATATATCTTTTCCTCTTCCTTCTTTCTTTTGTCCTTTTACTCATCCCAGTTGTCCCTTCCCTTTGAATGTATTTTTTGCCATTTGCAAACAAACTAT
>NW_004524639.1:10637649-10642651 GCF_000260255.1 Octodon degus
AAGAGTGAAAAAAGCAAAAGCAAATAGAAGTAAATGACAGAAACAGTGTAACATGCAACAAAATATATGTTACAGATTTTCAAAACAAGAATAGCTAGTTAACAATGGTTGCTATATTATATTTTTTAATTTCAATGAGAAAAAAATATAAAATAACAATGAAAATGTCTCAAGACAGATTAGTATGACAGCTACAATAATTAATGCATTGCATATTATTGTCTTTGTAGTAGTTATTCATAGTACAAGATGCAGACATGATATCTTGTCTAAACAATATTAGTACAAACCTTTCCTCTCAATGAACTAAGAGAAAGTAGCTGTATACCTAACTTATCTTGTATATACATATCTAGAGAGACAAAAAGAAATGGTCCTTTATTTATATCTCCCTTTTATGTTTTGTTTTGTCAGAGATGGGTGTGCCATTGCTGTTAGAGAAGTTGTATTTGGAGAAGTCTTTGAAGGGCTTTTTCATACTTGATGCCAGACCAAAGATTGTTGGTAACTGAATTCTGCAAAATAACCCAATATAGCCCAATAGTTCATAATAGTAGTTGGTTACCAGCACAACTGGCAATTTTCTGATGTTGTTGATGTGAGCATTTTATAGCTCAACATATCAATATAGCTTCACTTTTATGCCTCTTGGTTACACTTTCTGGTAGATGGTTAAGACCAAGGTAAAGCAAGACCTATATAACTAAAAATGTAACTTTTGTATCTTACAAGGTCAGTCAAATCCCCTCAGGATTTAGCCTGAAACCCTATACTGCAGTTTGTAGATCCTTTGTCAATATCAGGCAGGTGGATGAGTCACGGCCATTGCTTGACCATTTTGCTGTCTGAGAAAGCATGAGAGAATGTTTTCTCTCCATGTGTCTCTCCTTAGGCACACTCTACATCATTGATCACTTGCATCTGTGGCCCCATAATCTCCTTGATCAGAAAATTTGTGACACCCATGAGCTACAGAATGTCACAGCAGAGGTTCTTTTATGTTCTTAATTGCCATTGACCTTAAAAGGCTAAGGCCAAAATATTGGCTGTCCTAGTAGCCCCTCTTTTTCTCTATTTTTTGTCTGTAGACTTTAGTTGTTCATTGTCAAACATTCATAAGAGAAGCTTAATATTATTGTCCTATAACAGAGGCAGTTGGGCTTAATATCACTATATGTCTCTATATCAAACACCTTAGACGTAACATGGAACTGCTATTTTCCAACTACCATAGATGTTGTAAACTTTATATCTCTACAGAAGGGACCAGGGAGATGGCTCAATAGAATAAATGCTTCCTTTGTAAGTACAAGGCCTGAGTTCAATCCTTGGTTCTGCAAATAAATAAATAAATAAAAAAATAAATAAATAAAAAATAAGTATAACTCTACACAATGTGAAAAAAATAATTACCTGTTTTTACACAGAAATTTAGAAATCAAACCATATACAACATTGTAGCAGGACATTCCTATGACATTTTTTCTTGTCTCTTATTTTATTGCCTTTTTAAAAACAAACATTTACTTTAAAGAGATTATAGCAATAATTGGTATGACATTAGAAGCAACACGCATTTAGAAGACCAAAATGATCGGTATTTCAAGGATGGTTTTAGTATTACATATTGCTATCCTCAGTGCTATTGCTCAGTTTTCTGATATCAGCATATGTATTTAGTCAGGGTGGGAATTCTACCCACTAACTGATATTTTCAAGAACCTGACAGAGAGTCTTAGGACCGTTGCTTTAACAATCTTGTTTATATAAATGTATGGTTTTGCCCCTGCCAGGTTTCCTAACTTTATTCCTTGCTCTTTCTTTAATGTTTAATCATTAATACTCATTTTCCATTTAACTGTCATACCTTTCAATTATTATTCTTTTGAGTTCTTATGCTAGGGAGACGTTACAATATTTACACATGTGGGTCTGCTTTCTTTCACTTATGAGTATATCTTCAAGTGGCATCCACTTATATATAAAGGCTTCAAGTCTATTTTCCTTCATAGCTGATTAATACTCCGTTGTATAAAAACACCACACCTTTTTCTCCAATTTCTTAGGTGACGGATTTTTTTTATTTTATTGAGAAACAAACAGCAATAAGACAGTTTCAAAACTGATTAATAGGACAGTTTCAATAATTAATGCATTGTACATGATTATCTTCTTAGTGGTTATGCATAGTACAAGATGTAGACATGACATCCTGTCCAAATATTATTAGTACAAAACTTTCCTCTCATTGAATTAAGTGAAAGTAGCTGTATGTTAATCCTAACTATTCTGCATATACAGATACAAAATGGCCCTTCCTTTGTATCTCCTTTTTTGTTTAGTCCTGTCAGAAATTGGTATTCCATTGGCATCTAAATACTATAGATGCATGAATTCAGCAAAACAATCTATCACATTCCAGCAGTTCACAATAGGAGTGGGTTATCTGCAAAAGTTGTTGACTTGAGCCTTTCAGAGTTTAGCATATTAATATAGTTTACTTTATATACCTCATATTTATACTTTTCTGCTGGATGGTTAAGACCAAGATAAAGCAAGACCTATATATAACAAGAAATGTAACTTTTGTATCTGATAAGGTCAGTCATGTACCCTGAGGATTTATCCTGTAACTGTATGCCGCAGGGTGCAGATCATTTGTCAGTGTCAGCCAGGTGGATGAGTCACAGCCATTGCTTGACAAATTTGCTCTCAGTAAAAGCCTGAGAGAATGTTTCCTCTCCAGGTGACTCTCCTTAGGCACACTCCATGTCATCGATCACGTTGCTCTCTGGCCCCATAATCTCCTTGATCAGAAAATTTGGGACACAACTGAGTGACATGATGTTACAGTATAGGTTCTCCTATGTCCTGAGTCTTCACTGACCTTGAAAGGCTATGGTCAAAATGTTGGCTATCCTTGCAGCCCTTCTGTTTCTCTAATTTTTGGTCTGCAAACTTAGGTTGTCAGCCCTCCATAAGAGAAGCTTATTATTAACCTACACCATATGCAGTTTGGTTTAACTTCACTATTTATCTGATTATCAAATATATTAGGCATAACATAGAACAGATATTTTCCATCAAGTATTGATAGGTTAAACATTAAGTACCTACAGAATATGGAGATGAAAATTTAGAAAATGAAAAATATTTAAAGAATATAAATAATTACATAATTTTACATAGAAATTTAGAAAACTAACCCTATACAGCATTGTAGCAGGAAAGTTCTGTTACATTTTTTTTTCTTATTCTTGTGTCTTTTTTTTTTTTCATTTATTACCCATTTTAAAAAAAAAAACTTTTACTTGTGAGACAGTACGGTAATAATTGGTTTGTCATGACAAGTAGTACGTATTTAGAAGACCAGAATGACAAGCATTCCAAGCGTGACCCTTCTATTACACATTGCTATCTTCAGTGCAGTTGCTTGGTTCACAGGTATCAGAATATATAGTTAGTCAGGGTGAGAATCCTACCAATTAACCAAGTCTGCTGAGTGAGTGGTGACAGGCATTTTGGTTGCTTCCAAGATTTGGCTAACACAAATTGTGTTGCTATAAACATAGGTGCACATATATCACTATGGTATGATGTTTTCAGTTGTTTTGGGAAAATTCCCAGAAAGGGGATATCTGGTTTAAATGGGATTTCCAGTCCTAGTTTTTTGAGGAGTCTCCGCACTGATTTCCATGATAAGGAAATGTTTTAATCACTTGATTACTATGGTGATATTAAATCTCAATGGTTTCTAGCAAGCCTAGTATCAGATATAAAGATGTTATGAATATGTGATTTTTTGGAAGCAATGAAAATATCATGCATGACATCATAATGGCAGAAATATACTACTTTGTGAAAGCACACAGGATGTGAATCCGCCAACAATATATCACATGTAAGCCTGTGGATAGTTTTTGATAATGATATGTCAGTGTTGACTCATGGATCGCAATAAATGAACCACACCAGTGTACTATGCTGATGGTACACTGTGTGTTTGTAATTTTGTGTTTTGTGTATATTTGTGTTACAGAATGGTTGCACTGAATTTCTTCATGTGTTTCCACATTTTTTCTCTATGAAAAAGAATATATTTCACTTAAAATTATGATCTTAAGGAACATGTACTTACCTAAAATGTCTTGTTTATCCTTTCTGATTTAATTGTACATCAGTGTGCATAAAAATCATAATTTCTTTAAATCTTATTTCTGTTAATGGCCATCTTGGCTGCTTTTAAGATTTAGATATTACACATTGTGCTGCTATAAATACGTGTGTACATATATTCCTGTGATATGATTTTTTTTAACACTTTAGGGAAGACACTGAGAAAAGGAATAGTTTGATCAATTAGAACCTGTAGATTTAGATTTTTGTGACATCTTCACAAAAATTTCCATAGTGACTGTACCAAATTACACTCACCCCAACAGGAAATAAAGGTTCCTTTTGTCACACAGCTTCACCAGCATTTATTATTGCTTGATTTCTTGATGACAGTCATTGTTTCTGGAGTGAGTTGCAATCTCAGTGTTGTTTTAGTTTGTTTTGCTCAAAGAGCAAGTCATGTGAAACAATTTTCAATAAATGTATAGAAGGACCAAAATGGATAATAAATATTGGGATGTAGGAAGAGATTATTTCAATGAAAAAGGAAACAAGGAAGGGGGAATGAGTAAGGGATGGAAGTGAAAAGAAAAAAATGAGAATAGAAGTAAAAGTGCAAATAAAATTGTATAAATGGGAAGGAATGAATGTTTGAAGGGTAAGGGTGGAAATGGGGAATAAAATCATTAAGATTGCATTCAGGTGCAGATTTGCTATGACAAATGTGATTAGCATGTATGACAACAATATATTAATACAAACAAGATTAAAAAATAAATCCCGGGCTGGGAAAATGGCTCAGTGGAATAAGCTCTTCCCTGGCAAGAGCAAAGGCCTGAGTTCAATCCCTGGTTCAGCCAATAAATAAATAAATAAATAAAATTGT
>NW_004524639.1:10642751-10651160 GCF_000260255.1 Octodon degus
ATATATATATATAGTAAGCCTTCATAATATTTGTAAGAAATGTATTTTTAACAAGGAATTCAAGAGCTTTCTATGTAGAAATGACATTACTCTGGTACAAATGCTACCAGAACAACTGTATATTTCATGTGAAGGAATAAAATTGGAACATTTTTCCATTTACTCAATAATCTAAAAATAGTTAAAACACTTAAACATCAGAAGTAAAACTTTAGCATTCTCAGGGAGAAAAAAAATGGTGTTTTGCAAAAATTTGATACATAAAACACCAAAAGCACAGCTGTATTAGTTTCTTCTTTCTGGGGCACAATACCTAAAACTCACAACTAAAAATAAAAGTGATTACTTTGACTCACTTATCAGACCATTGCTGTTGGCTGCTTCCAAGAAAGGACGGCATAGCACAGGGGCAACTTGGAAGAAAAGTAGTTAAGACAAACACTGTAACCAAGAAGTGGATTGAAGGAAGAAGGCAGGTGAGGGTGATTAAACCCATCCATAATGTTTTGTCTTAAGTCAAGTTGTCTCCCCAAATCCTTATGATATTAATGAAGGGCTTTTCAGTCATCTCTGGATGTAAGGTGTATGCTACTCTGATTAAATGTTTATGCTACTGGGTTAGTTCACTAATTGATTTATTATTGTCCTGGGTGTGGATCATAGGAAGGAACACCATGCTTGTGTGTGAAATTATCCAAAAGGCATGTAGCCTGTATAGGCTAAAATAGGACATGGAAGTTGCTACTGATACTTGCTGCTGCCTAACTTTGATATCTTTGTTTTGTTTTGTTTTTTTGTGGAACTGGGGGTTGAACTCAGACCCTTGCACTTGCCAGGGAAGCGCTTATTCTACTGAACCATCTCCCCAGTCCCGCTCCTTCCTAACTTCTAACTGCCAAAATGTATCTCCTCTTCAATGCCCATTTGTCATGTCACCCTACCTTTGAACCAGCTGGCAATAGACTGAAAAATCTACAAACTGTGAGCTGAAATAAATGGATTCCCTTTCAAGTTTGGATGTTGGGTATTTTTTTTTCTCAGCAATGGAAAAGCTAAGACATGCCATGTCCCAAGTGATGCAATTCTTCCAACGAGACCCTGCCTCTTAACAACAAGCCAGATGTACCACACTCATAATCTAGTCACATTTGAAAACCCCATCTATCAATGTGTGAGAGTTGATGGATATTTTAGATCTAAATCACAACAGGCAACAAAATGTAATTTGGTTTAGAACGATTAAGAAATTCTGTGCATTCAAGCACATTCAAGAAAGAATAATCTCTATATAAAAATATTTGAAAATTATATGTGTAATTAGTGATTAATGTTCAGAATAAATAATGCCTAAAAATCAACAGTCAACCAAATTTCTCAGTTATAAGGTGAATAAAAGACTTGAATAGAGAGTTATCTCCAATACATAAGAATGACCAATAAATACAAGCAGAGATACTCAGCATAGGGCCAGTGAGATATCCCAGCAGACTAAAATGCCTGCTTAGAAAAGCATAGGTAAGTGCATAGACCACAGTTTGATCTGTAGCACCACATGCTGTGCCAGCCCCGTACCCAGGGCAGGCTGAGCTGGCAAAAGTCCTGGCATCGTGGCGCACACTTGTAATCCCAGAGTCAGGAAGGCTGAAATTAGGAGGATCACCATGAGTCTGAGCTGCATAAGGAGACCCTGCAACAACAAAATACGTTAAAAAGACAGAAATATAAGAAGTAAAGCCATGCTGTTATGCTGAGCTGTTGGGGACACGAGTCAACAATTTCTGGCATTGCCAGTTAAGTGGAAGACCCAATACTATTATGGGATACTGGACTCTTTTAGAATATTTTGCTGAGTTTACACACCTATAATATTCAAATAACAGAACTTAACAAAAAAGGGTTACAGATGAATGTCCATTTTGTATCTGTGTATTCAAAGTGGTTAGGATATATATATATATATATATAGTTACATTCTCTTAATGAATAGAATGATTTGTTCTAATAGTGTTTGTAAATAGTAAATCAAGTCTGCATTTTGTACAGCAATTAACCACTAAGAAGAATGTATGCAGTGTGTTAATTATTGAAACTGTCCTAGCGATTTGATTTGAAACTGTTTCATTGCTATTTATCAATAAAATTATGTCAAAAATAAAATAAAATAAAAATAAAAATAAAAACTCAAAAAAGAGAAAGATAATCAACGTTAGTAAGAAGGAACACTGAAATGAAAAGCACAATTCAGTATCACTTGACGTGAATATAGTGAATAATGCCAAAACCAGAAAATAACTAATGTTGGCAGAATTAGGAGAAATCCCATTTTTTTCATTATTAGTATGATATGTAAGTAATGTGGTATCTGTGAAAAATAATTTAATATGTATCACGATGTTAAAACTAGAACTACTTGTGATCTAGAAATTCTACTTTTAGGTATACACAAAATAATAAAAAAGGTTTCAAAAAGATATTTGTATAATAATATACACATTAGCTTTACTCACAGCAGCCAAGGTGTAGTAACCCAACTGTTTAATCAACAGATGAGTAAACAAAATTTTGTATATGCATAGTGGAATATATTCAGCCACAAAATGGAATGAAATTATGACATGTTATTACATAACAAATGTTGAAATTACTATTATATACAAATTAAGTGATACATAAAAATAAATAATACATAATTTCATGTATGTGAAGCACCTGTGTTAGATAAATTCAGCAATCTAAAAAGTAAAACGTAGTTTATGGGGGGCCGGGGAGATGGCTCAGTGGAATAAGCTCTTCCCTGGCAAGGGCAAGGGCCTGAGTTCAATCCCTGGTTCCGAGAAAAAAAAAAAAACAAAAAAATGTAGTTTACTAGGGCTTAGTGAGCCAGGAGTATTGGGAACAAAGTTTTGATGGGCCCATAGTTCAAATATTTGATTAAAAAGATTTAGGAGTGATGGTGAAAAAATATTGTGAATATCTTATCTCCAGTAAATTACACATTTAAAAGGGAAAATGTTATTTATCAGTATAGTTTATCACAGTAACACAAATAAATCACTAAAAATATTTTAAAATGTTATGCAATATTTGTTCCTTTATATTTGCCAGAGAACTCAGAGTCATTTTAATTTTTCTAACCTAGGGTTGTTATGCTCATTTTTGTATGTGTTTGTTTGTGTGAGATCGAATGCGTATGAGAGATGCACAGAGAAACAGACAGACAGACAGACACATGCAGATGGAGATGGAGATGGAGATGGAGATGGAGATGGAGATGGAGATGGAGATGGCAACAGAGACAAAAACTGGGTATTGAATGCAAGTCCTTTCCCTAAGCCACATAACAAGGCCTTTTAAATTTTTTTTTATGTTTTAATATCTTGACAGGGGGCCTTCCAGATAGCTCAGTAGATTAAAGCACCAGCTTAGGTAGACTCAGGGGTCAGGGTTCTATCTCCAGCATGCGATGCCAGCCCTGCCCCTGGGGCATGGTGATTCTGGGACTGAAATTGGGCGTGGTGGCATAGGAAGGAACTCTCATTTCCTGATCTGAGAAGTGTGATTGAAGTTTGCTTATAGAGAGAAGGTTTTAATTGAAAAAATATTGAATGAAATTTAAAAGGAAGTAATACCTCCCAAATCATTTCTGGAAGGAAGTATTACCCTGATACCAAAACCAGAGAAAGACCCAACCAAAAAAGAGAATGACAGGCCAAACTCCCTAATGAACTTAAAGGCAAAAACCCTCAAGAAGATACTAGCAAACAAAAGGCAGCAAACCATCAAGAAGTTTATACACCAAAACCAAGCAATATTTATCTCAGGAATACAGGAAAATTTTAATCAGTGTTTTTTTTAAGGGAAGAGTCTACAGGGTCTAAAGGATCTCACTACTAGATTGGACTCGTAGTGATTCTTCCACTTGCAGTCTCCCAAATACTGAGATCACAGGCACATGCCACCATGCCCAGTCTCAATTGCCATCTCAGCATCCCCTGGGTGCGGGCGTGGGGATCTAAATAACACCCCATACTCACCCCCATCCCCTTGCCTGCTTGCAGGTGCTTTAATTGACTGAGTTGTTGGCTGGCCTATCCAGGGATGTTTCAACATATGAAAATCAATAATTGTAATACACAATACCAACAGAGCCAATGAGGAAAGATACATGATCATCTTAGTAGGTGTCAAAAAGCATTAGAGGAATTGCAAAACTCACTCATGATAAGAACTACAGAATACCAGAATATATCATCTTTACCTCAATTTGATAAAACTCATCTATGACAAATGAATAGACAACGCCATATGAAACAGAAAAAAACCTGATATCTTTCACCCTAAAATTAGGAAAAAGCAAAAGATGTCCACCCCCACCACTCATATTCATTTTAATTCTGGAAACACTACCAGAGAAATTAGACAGGATAACTAAAAGTAATAAAGATAGGAAAGGAAGAAGCTAAATGATCATTATTAACAGATGGCATGGCATTGTATATAGAAGACTTACAAAACTCCACCAAAAAGTTTTAGATTTAGTAACCAAATTCAGAAGCATAACTGCATACAAAGTCAATGCTCAAAATTTAGTAGCATTCTTGTACATAAAAAATAAAATCACTGAGAAAGAAAGTAAGGAAACTACACTCTATATAATAGCATCAAAAATAAAAATGGATTACATATGAATCAATCTGACAAAATAAGTAAAAGGACTATACATTGAAATTATAGTACACTGAAAAACGAGATTGAAAATGGTATTAGAATATGCAAAGATATTTTGTGCTCATGGACAGGAAGAGCCACTGTGAAAATGGCTCTAATCCCAAAATTCTGAAACACATTTAAAGCAATCCTAATCTAATTAGAGGAAATATGCCCTAAATTCATTTTAAACCACAAGAGACCTAAAATTAAAAAAATGATTTTGCCTGCAAATTCGGGTTTTTTTTTTTTTACATTTTTTCTTGTTTCTTATTTTCATTTATTACTGTCTTAGTTACTCTTTTCTCCTTGTTGGGGCAAATATCCGACACTCAAAATGAAGGAAGGAAAGGTTTATTTAGCTCACAGTTACTGGAGGTTTCAGTCCATACTCAGCTGGGTTCAACTCAGAACAGCACATAGCAGAAAGCAAACTTTCATGGTGGTGGCAAAGAGCAAGAGCGCAAGGGAGGGGTAGCAGCAGCTCAAGCAGCTAGCTTCTCTTCCCACCTTACATTATAATGCAAATTACCTGCCCCAGGGCAGGTGCAGCAACCACACCCACAGTAATCAAATACAAATTCCAGAAGCCACCCCAAGATTGCATGAGGCTTTGGGGGGACACCTAGACACAAACCATAACAATTACCCTTTAAAAAATTTTTATTTGAGAGATAGTATAGCAATAATTGATATGACGAGAAAAGCAGTACATATTTAGAAGACCAGAATGACTGGCATTCCAAGCATCACCCTAGTATTACACATTGCTATCTTCAGTGCAATGGCTTAGTTCACAGGTATCTAGAATATATAGTTAGTCAGGATAAGAATCCTACCAATTAAATGATAGTTTCAAAAACATGCTGAAGATACTCAGGATCATTGTCTTCACCATCTTGTGTATATAAAGGTATGGCTTTGCCCCTGTCATGATTCCTAGCTTTTTTCCTGGCCCTCTCTTCATTATTTAATCCTTAAGTTCTCACTTTCCTTTTAAATTACGTTATATCTTTCTATTTTTATTTCTTCTTTTGAGTTCTTGCAGTAGGGAGACTATACAATATTTACACATGGGGGTCTGGTCTGTTTCACTTATGAGTATATCAACAATTTCCCTCCACTTAAATATAAAGGCTTTGAGTTATCATTCTTTATAGCTGAGTAATAATCCACTGCATAAAATTACCACATCTTTTTCATCAGTTTCTCAGGTGATGGTCATTTTGGTTGTTTCCAGGATTTGGCCATCACAAATTGTGCTGCTATAAACATAGGCACACATATATCATTATGATATGATGTTTTCAGTTCCTCTGGGAAAATTCCCAGTGTGGGGATAGCTGGTTTGAATGGTATTTCCAGTTCTAGTTTTCTAAGGAGTCTCCACACTGATTTCCATAATGGTTGCACCAGTCTACTTTCCCACCAGCAGTGGAGAAGGGTTCCTTTTTCCCCATAGCCTCTCCAACATTTGTTGTTGGTTGATTTATGATACCCATTCTTTCTGGAGTGAGATGATATCTCAGTGTTGTTTTAGATTGCATTTTACGGATGACTAGCGACATGGAGCATTTTTTTCAAATATTTATTCACTTCTCTATTTTTGTCCTCAGAGAAGTATGTGTTCATATCAGATGCCCATTTCTGGACTGGATCTTTAAATTTTGGTACCTTTTTAATTTCTTTATAAATTCTAGAGAGCAAACCTTCTCTGAGTGCTTATTAGTTAAGAATTTTTCCCAATTTTGCTTTGTCTTTTCAATTTGTTGGTAATTGCTTTTGACATGCAAAAAACTTCTCAACAAGAGAAGATCCCACCTATTAATTCTTTCAAGTATTACTCAAGCAATTTGAATTTTGTTCATGAACTCTTTGCCTACCCCTATGTCTTCAAGAGTTCCTCCTACTTTCTCTTTCGGGAGATTTAGTGTTTCTGTTTTAATGTTTAGATCTTTAATCCTCTGCAAATTCAAAGTAGGAAGCACAAGAATCCCCAACTTGAAATTAGAATGCAAAGCTATTGTGGGGGCCAGCCAAATAGCTCAGGGGATTAAAGCACCTGCAAGCAGCCTCAGAGGGAAGGGGTTCGATCCCTGGGCCTGCCATAGACCCTGTCCCGGGGTGTGCTGAGAAGGCAAGTGAGACTGGGTGTGGTGGTGTGTGGCTATAATCCCAGCTCTTTTGAGGCTGTAAACGGGCTGATCACTATGAGTCCGATCTAGAAGTGAGACCCTACACACCATGTAGACCCATCCCTAAAATACAAAAAAAGCTATTTTGATACATTCATCACTGTCCTGACAAAATCAGAAACCAAAATATCAGTCAAATAGATTAGATTATAAATGCACAACTACAAAAACACACAGACACCAAATCTTTTGTGAAGGAGCTAAATATGTTTGCTGGAAGAAAGCCTCTTTAATAAGTGATGTTGAGAAGACTGGCACTGTATATGCCTAAGACAAAAACTAGACTTACACCTATCACAATGCACTAAACTATTGCTAACATTGGTCAAAGATCTAAAGACTGAAACAGAGACACACATTCTAATGGAAAAGTATGTACAAATATTGAAGACATGGCTATAGACAGAGATTTCAAGGAAAAAATCCAAAGTGCATGAAAAGTGCTTCTAAGCATGAATAAGGACGTCATCTTATTCAAAAGCTTTTTCATATCAAAAGAAATCACCAACATAGTGAAAACACAACCCACAGAGTGAGAACTAATTTTATTTGTGTTCCTCAATCAATTAAGTTCTTCGACCTAGAGCAACACCCCAACTTTAGAGTCTTAATTCAAAAAAGGACATTTGACATAAATGTGCACTTCTTAGATGAAAAAATACAAATACCAAATGAATATATGAAAAAAATGTTCAACATCCTTGATTGGCCAAGAGATTCAAATGAAAGCAACATTGAGACTACATGTCATCCCACAATGAGTGCCTATCATCAGAGAATAAAACAGTAACAAATGTCAGGTGTGCGATGGGCAGAAAAGGCCTCTTTGTACACTGTTGGTATGAGTGTAGACTGGTTCAGCCACTGTGGAAATCAGTGTGGAGATTCCTCAAAAATCTAGGACTAAAGGTCCCTTTCAATACAGCTTCTTGTTATCTTTCTATAAGAATTAAAACTATCATGCCGCAGAAGTATATGTAAACCCATGTTTATAACAGCACAATTTGTAGTAACTAAATCTTGGAAGTAATCCAATTGCTCGTTACACAAGGAAAGGATGAGAAAAATGTGGAATTTTTATACAGTGGAGTACTACTCAGCTCTAAAGAATGAGAAATTTGAGACATTTATAGGTAAATAGATTCAGCATGAGACTATATTCAAAACAAATAAATAAGACTCGAGACCCAGTCCTAGCCCAGGTCCGGTGAGTGTGCAGAGAGTTTCCTGCTACCCTGCGCCGGCGGGGCCCAGTCCCAGCCCAGGCGCAGCGTGGGCTGGACCCTCTCCCAGCCCCTCGGGCCGCCCCCCACCACTCCTCAGTGCCTCCCCCACCCTGCCCGCCCAGTAGGATTTTCTGCCGAGTTCCAGGAACTCCCAGACCAAGTCCTAGACCAGGTCCGGTGAGTGTGTGGAGAGCTTCCTGCTACACTGCGCTGGCGGGACCAGTCCCAGCCCAGGAGGCAGCGTGGGCCGGACCCTCTCCCACCCACTCCGGCGGCCCCCC
>NW_004524639.1:10658495-10660146 GCF_000260255.1 Octodon degus
GTATTCTGCACATACATACTTTTGCTCCATATTGGTCCTTCCTTAATCTTTAGTTATACCTTCCAGGACTATGTGTTTTGCTGCACAGGTTTTTTCATGACTTTAATCATTCAATACCCAGAAAAACCCCACTTCCCCCTCTTTTACATTTTAAGAATCATTGACAAGGGAGGATTGGGTGAGCTCAGGGTAGATGCTCACTGAGGTTGATGCAGCAGGGTCATCATGGCCTCAGAATGGAGTGTCCACGGGAACAGTATATAAAGGACATTTAGGACAGCAATAGAAAAAGAAAGATAATTCCAATAATACTAAGCATCCAGATGTGAAGGTTAAGGCTGGAAAGCCAATGTTTGCTTTGATCCAATAAGAAATAACATTACAGTGATCTAAGGTTTTATTGTGAGGTTTTTAGTGTCTTGAAGGTTGGTCCTGAGGAATGTGTCTCAAAGGGTAAGTGAACTATTTGCTTTCGCTTGTTGTTTATTTCCAAAGGATGTTTTATTGCCAACTGCTAGATCTCAGCTATTTGGGATTGTTTCTCATTTGTTGCCACATGCAGCCATTGGCAGGAACCCAGAGAGGGCCTTTGGGTTATGAAAAGATATACATCCTCTCCCTCAAGTGAGCAATTCTGTAGGGCCTAACCACTGTGGACCTGATAAGGGATGATGATAAAGAACTAAAAGTTTGTTCTTTGATAGGAATGAAATGATTCTCCATTTCTGAAAAGCTATCCAATCCTTATCTTAAAACAAAAATATAAAGAGTGCTTTATAAAGTTGTTTTTGTGGGGGAATTTTGTGCAGAATTTTCCCCTTTTTTGTTTTAACAATTGAATTTTAAGGATTTTATTGGGTCATTCCACTATGGCTTGCCTCATGAGGTTACAAGATATAACTACACCATGTTTAACATGTCAGAGTTGAAAAAAATGTTTAGAGAAAATGGGAAGTATAGACAGAGCCATTATCAGTTTGGATTTTTGAGGAAAAACTCATTATAGAAAGGAATGGGAGTAAATGATGTTTGACATACTTTACAGCTTTATCAAATTGTAAAGGGGCATATATGTAAATTCAATAGGTATTTACAGAAACTGAAATAAATTTAAGTTTACCAAATGGCTCACAGTAAATCATATCTATTTGTCAGGTTTTATTATCCTTTTGGCCATGATTTGACTCCTGTCCAAGAAGTAGGTTTTATCGGTTTTTGACAGTTTCAACATGCTCAAATGACACCTCAAGCATGTTTGTGAGTAATACAAAAGAAGCAAACAAGAACCTTAGATCCTTGTTGGGAAAGTTGAGAAGTGAGAGAACAAGACTAAAGCATCTCTATGAGCCTTCCCTTCTACAAGGTAGGAAATGTTAGAATGAAGAAGTATATTTGTGACTCAAAAAGGAAAATATGCGTTCTAACAATTTTTTAAATGTCTAAACATATGAAAGAAGGTCTCATAATTTTCAGTATATAGAAGCTAATTTTAATTCCTTCTAGAATCTCTAAAGCATAGGCCAAATCAGCAGTATTGAGCGATTGATTAGGTAAATGTCAAAAGAGTATGATAGTAGCAGCAAGTTTGTTTGACTTTTTGAATAGAGGAATTGTAAAAAGTGGGAAATTGTTTTAAAAAATTGTTTTTCCT
>NW_004524639.1:10664646-10666324 GCF_000260255.1 Octodon degus
ACATTGCCAGTTAAACAGAAGACCCAATGCTATTATGGGCTACTGGACTCTTTTAGAATATTTTGCTGAGTTTACACACCTATAATATTCAATAAAGGAACTTTAAAAAAATGAGGTATAAAAAAAAAAAGAAAGAAAATGCCAAAGAAACTCTACAACAACAACAAAACATTGCTTCATATCACGCCCGAAGCAGTCTTCATACATGAGAACTACATGTTCTATGCACACTGACAGCATAGGAACTTAGCTTTCCTTTCCTAACTGGCAGTTTTGTAACTTCTCTTTTCTTCTTTTTTTGTCAGTAACTTCCTACTATGATGAGCAACATAGATTAATAAGAAAAACTTGATATCAAGAAAATAAAATATCAAATATGTAACAAGTGTTTAGAAAAGACATTAATATTTTCTCAACAATATGTATCATGATCTAATTTAATTATTTGATAATTATATTTCTCAACATACATGCATTAAGATGTAAGCTCCCTAACAGCAGAGATTATTGCCTAATTTGCTCACCATTTTATTGTCAGGACTTAAAATAGTGCCTGATAGGTCACAGTCTATCAGCACATAATTGTTAAATACATGACCACATCTTAAAATATTATCTGTACAAAGTTCACTATGTTCTATTATTATAATCTGAGTTTGTAAAAATCTCAACAGGATTATATTGATATCTATTTGGTAAATGTTGTTTCTGGATTTGAAAAATTTCCCTTCCCTTTACATCAAGAATACCTTTGAGGAAGCAACAGTACCTCCATTCTACATGGTTTATAGTTTTCAAGGTTGTAGAAACAGGTGTTATTAATGAAGGATAATTATTTGAAACTAAGAGAATTAAACAGTGTTAACGATAAAAAGAGCACTAACCCTTGTTAGATCTCACTGATGAGTCCTTCATAAAAACTAATGGGAATGCTAATGAGACCCTGAGTCATTTTCTGTGCAGCATCCCGATGAAGAACTGTAAGATCAGTTGATTAGCTAAAACATTCCTTTTTTGGTCTCAGATATTTTGCTCCATGTTGGCCTATCACTCTTTTCAAGATGTAGTGGTTATTAACCAGTCCTCAGGAAAGAAATACAGTCTGTGAATATGCATATGAAATTTCCTCTCTCTTTAAGTGAATGGACCTTACATTTGGAGTCTAGCGTAACCATTATGGAAATCAGTGTGGAGACTCCTCAGAAAACTAGGACTAGAAATCCCATTCAATCCAGCTATCCCTTTTCTGGGAATTTTCCCAAAAGAACTGAAAACATCATATCATAGTGATATATATGTGACCATGTTTATATCAGCACAATCTGTGATAGTCAAATCTTGGAAACCACCAAAATGCCCAACACCTTAGTAATGGATGAAAAAGATGGGTTTTTATACAATGGAGTATTACTCAGCTATACAGAAAGACAAACTCGAAACATTTGTAGCTAAGTGGATGCAACTTGAACATATACTCAAAAGTGAAATAAACCAGATTCACATATGTAAATATCATATTGTCTCCCTAGTTTAAGAACTCAAAAGAAAAAATAAAAAATAAATGGTACAATAGACACAATTAAATGGAAAGTAACAGAATTTGAGGATTGAGGATTAAACAATGAAGAGAGAAAGGAGAAAATATAGGAAATAAGGTAGGGACAAAACTGTATATATA
>NW_004524639.1:10666442-10667207 GCF_000260255.1 Octodon degus
TATATATTAAAATTCCATCTCACTCCAGAAGGAATGGCTAACATTAAGAAGTCAGCCAATAACAAATACTGGAGTTGTAGAGAAAAAAGAACCCTTCTCCACTGTTGGTGGAAGTACAGACTGGTACAACCATTATGGAAATCAGAGTACAGATTCCTTAAAAGCTAGGATTGGAGATCAAATTTAAGCCAGCTACTCCTCTCCTGGCTATTTTCCCAGAAGAGCTGAAAACTTCATACCATAGCAATATATATGCACCCAAGTTTATAACAGCACAATTTGTCATTGCTAAATCCTACAAACAACCCATATGCTCATCCAATTGGAAAATGGATAAAGAATGTGTGGTATTTTTTTTACACAATAGAGTATTACTCAGCTATAAAACAGGACAAATTTGAGTCTTTTGTCAGTAAATGGATGCAACTAGAGCACATATTCTTAAGTGAAATAAATCAGACCTCCAATTGCGAACATCATACTGTCTCCTTAGTTTGGGAACCTAAAAGAAAAACATGGAATCTAAAGGGTACAGTAGGTACTGGGTAAATGGAATGAACTTATTCAAAAGAAAAGAGTTACCAAGGTGAAGAGAAGGGCAAGAGAGGTTGTGGGAAAAATAGATTTATCTGTGTATGTAAGCAGGATGCTTTGGACAACTGTACGGTGCATTTCTATTGGTCTATGGAAAGGAGCACATAATAATTGTTTTGTCTCCTTTAAAAAAATTTTGGGGGGCTGGGGAGATGGCTCAATAGGATAAGC
>NW_004524639.1:10667307-10669200 GCF_000260255.1 Octodon degus
TGATGGTTGATGCAATTGTCCTAAGATATTCCATCAGTTATTTGAAAATAGCAGTTAATGGGTAGAATTCTCACCTTGACTGTCTATGCTGATATCTGTGAACTAAGCAACTACACTATGTGTAACACTAAAACCATGCTTGAAATACCTGTCATCTTGTTCTTCTAAATGTGTTCCATTTCTCATGTCATAGTAATTATTACTATACTCACTTTAAAGCAATTTTAAAAAAATAATAAAAGAAAATGAGGGGCAAGAAAAAAAGATATTTTATGATACATAAAATTGTGAGTTTGCTTTATTTCACTTAGCAATATGATCTCAAATTACATCCATTTTCCCATGGATGGTTCAAGTTTATCACTATTTATGATAGTGTAGTACTCCATTATGTATGCATATTATATTTATTTATTCAATCGTATGTTGATGAGCATATCTCATTTATAATCTTTAACTTCGTGTGCTGTTTTGAGACAACCATGGGTATATTTGTATCATTGTTATATGTTGTTTTAAAATCATTTGGGACAGTATTTTAAGGGGGTAATAGCTGGTTCAATATAATAAGTAAATACATAAAAATAAATAAATTGCAAATAAAAGGATAGGTAGAACTTTTGCAAGTGAAAAGGGAATAAGTTGGGTGCCGGGGAGATGGCTCAGTGGAATAAGCACTTCCCTGGCAAGAGCAAGGGACTGAGTTCAATCCCCGGTTCCGACAAAAAAAAAAAAAAAAAAAGGGAATAAGTAATTTGAAGGAACAGAGAGGAAGGGAAGATGAAAAAGAATTCAAACAAGGTGTACATATACATCAACTGCATAGAGGAAATACAATCATTGTGCACTGCAAACATATATTAACAAAAATTAAAATTAAAGAAAATATTAGTGGATTTAGAAATTATTAATTATTTCAGACTTTATGTCTGGATTTTTATTATTTGTTTCATTGTCATTTTAAAGATTTTGTACTAACTTGGGAGCCCGTAAAATACTAAATGTAATGGCTCAGGGGTTGAAGGCATTGCACCTATTATTACAGTAATTATAATTCTCTGAAATTTAAAATTCATTTTCAGAATTTTTAGACAGTTTTACCTATATAAAGAGTTACAAAAAAGTACATGTGTTTTCCTGAATGGAAAGAACTTGCAAAACCATAATTAACATGAAAATCAGGACACAGGCATTCACTGAATTGTTTTTGTGTGGATATGTAGGAAAATATAAATTTTTATATGTGCATAGGTCTATGACACCAACAAGTTTAAATGAATTCTTCCTTCATTAATCACAAAATTAGCTTTACTCATTTGATCAATTTGATAAAACTAATCAAATGAATCCAATGACAATATTTTCTACGATAGCTACAAGTTTATATCTTTTCAATTTTTACATAATTTGCTATGATAATTTTTTTAAAGTTTTACTTACAGCAATCTGAAATCACTAGTTTGGTGGTAGAATATTTGCCAAAATGTGCATGGTCCTCTGTTTGATCTCTGACAGTACCCTTTTCTAAGAAGTTAGGAATGAAAATTCTACTTACACTAACTTCCTGAACTGGCCCTTTTCATAAAATATATATAAATGTGACACAAAAAACAATATAAATTTAACTGATAAGTGCTAATTTCTTCTTAGAAAATAAATATTCCTTCTAAAAACTAATGTTATAACTGACATAAGTTTATTCCTCAGACTTTCTGATTTTGCTGTGTCTCCTAAACCTGATTGTGGCTTATGAACAATTTTTATTTTTTAATTAAGTTTATTGGATATAAAAAACTATATAGCCCTAGCTCAGTCCTTTAAGTGGCTGCTTCCACAAAGCTGTCAGCCTCAGGTTGCTGGAGTTCGAACCTCACAACTCTCCAGGTGGCCAAA
>NW_004524639.1:10669300-10675969 GCF_000260255.1 Octodon degus
GACTTTTGCTGGCTATGAAGGACAAAAGGGCTGTGAAACAAGGAAATGTGGGTAGTTTATGAAAGGCAAGGAACAGATAGCCTTCCTTTAAGCCCTCCCAAAATGAGGGCAGCTTCACTGGCACCTTGATGTTAGCTCAGTGAGGTCACTATGAAACTTCTGATCTGTAGAACCATAAGAATGGATTTATGTTGTTTTAAACCACTGAGTTTATGATAAGCTGTAATAGCAAATAGCTTGGTATAGTGACTAGATAATTTGTCTCACTACAGGTGAAGAAAACACAAAGTGCAGTCCTTATTGTATTGTTTCTCTATTTCTGTATTTCTGTGTTCAGTTTCTTATATGAGTAATGACATTTTTAAAAGAAATAAACTACTCTTCTGGAATTTAAAAAAATAAATAAATATTTTTTATTGTTTCTTTTTAATTTCTTATACATTTCTTTCTTCTTTCAATTTTGCATGCATATATCTGGGAGTATGAACAACTGGTTGGAAGACAGAACCATGCATTACAACAAATACTATGAAATTCATATTACTTTGTTAAGTGAAATTATGTATCACTTGTAATTTTTTGTTTTAATTCTAATTTGTACTCTCTTTAAAAATAAAAAAAAATAAATTTCTACATATACTGTACTTTATTCTACTTAGTATAATTCTTTTTAAACAAACTTAGTGATTGAGGTTTGGGTATTAATCCCCCACCCCCTTTTTGTTTTACTCAGTTTGTTACATTTTAAAGTAGCTTTGAATAAAATCCTTATATTTATTGAGTATCAGAAGAGCAAATTAACCCTGTAACTGAAGGCTAAGAAATTACAAGACATAAGAAATATTTTAAACGTACCAATTATACCAAAACTTGTTCAAAGTGGAAGCCAAAATAAATGTACTAATCATTTCAGATTTGTAAAAAAGAGACATTGTAAGTGTTGTTTAAATTATTTTTCTTCTCATAATAGTTTGTCCTTCATCACAGACAAAGTAGAAATATTCAAAGTAACAAAGCAAAAAGAAAAACAAACAATTTTCCCCACTTACCTAGTACTTAGACAGTCATTAAGCTCTGAGCTGATAAATCTAGCTATCAAATTTGCTATAGATGGGCCAAGCTACTCTGTGGCCATCCATATCCACTTACAGAGATGAGAAGTGAGGCATCCTTGTTCCTTTCCCACGCTTTGGAGTGTTATTCCAACATGCTTATCTGAAGCTGTAAGTCACCTCACATTTTAACAACACAAAGGGTACCACTAGTCCCAGTGTACAACCATGATGGCATGGAGGATAAAAGGGGTATTCAGAGACTATATGTAGTCTGAACACTGACAGTCAAGTGGGACTATTCCAACAATAGCATGCAATATTATGAAGTTTCAAAGAAGTATTCCCAAATGGAGAACTCTATATTTTATTTAGGATATGAGGCAGTATAGTAGAAAAACCAGTAAACTGACACCCCTAAAAAATGAGAAAAGAACTATTCCAAGGCTAAGCAGTTTATCAGGGCAGGGGGATAAACAAAGGCCAGATGTAACTCTCTTCGTAGTCTAAACGTCTTCCTGTTTGTAACCTGTGCTCTTTTCAACACATTATGTTCAGGACCTACATGCTTTTGCCAAATATGTACTTCATTATTTTTCAAATAAATATTCAAGGGCCTATGTGCTTTTGCTCCATGGGTCCCTTCTTGACTTTAATTAGTCATTCCTCTGACCATGTTCCCTACAAATAGTGGCTAAAAGCTTCCAGAGGTGTAACCTAAGAGCTTTAAAGCTAAGCCCCTAAAATACTTAAGAACTACAACACTAAGGGCCAAGAAGCAATGACACTAAAAACCTTCAGGTACTAACTTCAAGGGAGCTGCACAATGCTGATATTTAAATTCCATCCACAGTGAGTAAAATAACACTCAGATAATTATTGACATTGGGACATATTTCTGATTTTTTATGTATAACTCTGAAAAAAATCATACCTATATTTGTATTTATATTGACTAACTTTAGGAAAAATACAGTAATCTTTGGATTGTGCATGATTTGTCCTGTGAGTATTCCGTAAGATGAAGACATATTTTTGATAACTTTTAATTTGCGAGATGAGCAATGTTTTGCAATACAAATAGTACCTAATGGAAATGCCACATGATTACAACTGACCCAGTGGATCCTCTCTCTCACTATGGGATTTTGCATGAGTGTCTCCAAACAGCAAAGGTTTGTGGCGGATTTTTGCTCTGCAGAAGTAGAGAGCAAAAGGAAGAGGAGTCCCTCATTTCAAATGAGAGTAAAGAGATATATAAAATGTGGGAAAAAGTGCCATTTCTTTGTTAGGAATCACCACTCAAACAAGGCTGTAGCAATGCCAATGATAAAATCCATTTAATGAAAGTAGAATGTCACATCTCTGCTACACCCTCAAAAAGCAGCAAACAGTTTCATTGGACACTTAATGTTGAACAAAAAGAAAAAGTTAACACTGAAACAATGGATAATAGTGTTTCAATAGTGATAGTAAATGTCATGCTCCACAATAACTCACCTCTCTTTTATCTCCCTTATAATAGCCACAAAGGTTTTCAATGATAAGTGAAGTTTAATTTATTTATGTTTCTTGATATTTTGTAGTTTTTACTACTTGGTAATGCATTACACTATTGTAATCTTTTTATAAATATTTTATATTGCAGAATGAATTATCTGAATTTCAATTATTTCTTAAGGGAAAAGGTACTTTGCTATAAAAGTACTTTAGATTATAGGCATATTTCTGGAAAGAATCATGCCTAAAATCCAAGATTTTACTCTATTGACCAAAGTATGAATTATGTTGCAAATATTCTGAAGGATTCTGTATTTTAAAAGTGACAAATGTCGGGTCAGGGAGATGGCTCAGTGGAATAAGTGCTTCCCTGGCAAGCGCATGGACCTGAGTTCAATCCCTGTTTCTGGAAAAAAAAAGTGACAAATGTCAAAATAAAATTATTAACTTTAAAATTTTTTGTGTTTTTTTCTGTTTTGATTGTAACTAGATAAACCCAGTATATGCCCTCTAAACATATCCTAGTCTTTAACACTGAATAGGAAGAATCCAAGACAGTTGTGTGTCAAACAACTGTCATCCCAGCCCCTGGGATGCTAAAACGGGAGGATTGTAGTGAGATTGAGACCACTCTAGGCTATATAATGAGCTCAAGACCAGCATGAACTGCATAGTAAGACCCTGTCTCAAAAAGACAAATCAGAAACAAAATTAAATGGGAAGCACCAATTTTCTTCTTGCCATGTATAGAATTAAAGGATGTTTTGTTACTACTGATAAAATTTTACCGGCCATGTCCCACAGTTAAGCCCTATGAAAATTTTGAGTGTGACACTCCTTTTAATCTAAATACACTAGAATTTTTTATTCTTATTATTTAAATGTAGAATCAAATACAACTATTAACTAGTCTCTTAAAGTAGTAGGCATCTCTTTTAAGAGACATGATAGTGATAAAACTTAAATAACATTTCTCTTCTTGAAACTCCAGTGAATTAAAGCACCTGCAAACAGGCACAGGGGCTGGGGGTTTGATCCTCAGGCCTGCTCTACTGGCCCTCCCCCTGGGCACGCTGAGACAGCAATTGAGACTGGGCATGGTAGCACTTGCCTGTAATCCCAGCTCTTTGGAGACTGTAAACAGGAGAATCACTATGAGTCCCATCTAGTAGTGAGGCGCTGAACACTCTGTAGATCCTTCCCTAAAATACAAAAAGAAAAAAGCCTCATATAAGTTTTTTCAGAAATAGAAAACATTAATACTTATTATTTTGCAAAGTTTCATTACTCAATTTCATGTATATGTGAATAAGGCTTTCTGGAGATTATTTTTTATTTCACCAGAATGTATTTTATGTCATGAAGGAATGTAATCTCCAAGTTAGGGTCAACAGAGAAGTTTTCTATGAAAACTTTCTTTTTGTCTTTGTTTTAGGATTTATTTGAAATGGGATCTCACTATATCATTCAGAATGACATTGTGCTTGCACTCATCCTCCTGTCTAAGCCTCCTAAATTCTGGAATTACAAGTTTTTGCCACCATTCCCAGCTGACAACTTTATTGAGTTAAAAATTTTTCTTTAATGAATCATCTTTGAGAACAGGAGATTAAGAACCTTTGTATACTTGTGCTTCCTATAAAATCATGAAAATTGACTTTTCAGGAAAGCCACCAAGCAAAGTAAAAATTTTCTATCCTTGAGGAACTATTAAACCCAAGGGCAGGGATAGATGTCACTTTAATTTATTGCTATCCATATAACCCCATCATCTAAGTCTGCATGGTACAATAGGAAGTTTGGGAGCACTGAAAACAATGGAGAAATCTGTCCTCTTCTATAGTTCTACTAAAAACAACATACCTAGAGCATAGTTAATATTTTATCAAAACGTGTATGTTTTTGTAAAACTATTCTCAAGTAAAAAATAGCATGTTTAACACAGTTATCCAAATAGCAACAAACATAAGCAACTAACACTATTATTTAATATCAGGCAAATTGGAGACTGATTATGAGTTTTAAAAAGTATAATAGGAAGCTACATAATAATAGAGTACTTTGAAAAGATCTGACATATGACTGGTAATCTGAAAGCAATCATCCATGTAGAAGACTATACACATGCCCAGGACAAATTTGGAATAAACAAAGGTCCTAATGTTGGGTAGTTTTAAAATTAACTGGCAGAGAGAAGTGCAAATTAAATCTTATTAGTTGCCTGAAGTGTTGAAATTGCCCTTGCTTACATGTACTCCTTTAAGGGAAAAATGTAGACAATATAAAGCAAAACTTAAGAAAATCTTTAGCTGAAAACTGACAACATGATATCTAGAAAAATAGGCTTATAAATAAAGGAAGAACTTAACAAAAATCTTGCAGAATAATCAGGCCACAAACTACCAAGAATACAAATCTACTCAGTCTGTTGTTTTTTTTTTTTTGTGAAAATACTATAAGTGAGTTCTCACCCATGATATTCACAATATCTGGCATCATGTGACTTCTACA
Source organism: Octodon degus (assembly GCF_000260255.1). Classification (NCBI taxonomy): domain Eukaryota; kingdom Metazoa; phylum Chordata; class Mammalia; order Rodentia; family Octodontidae; genus Octodon; species Octodon degus. The sequence goes on from NW_004524639.1 coordinate 10,674,364, forward strand.
ACCACAATTAAGATAGTCATAAAAGAACCTTTCAATCTCTTTTATACAATAGCAAGATTGATGTCATTAGATTGTTTGTATAGCTAGTGCATTAATGATGGTGTATTTTCTACTGTAATTATTGTTTTAAGAATTTAAACATTGACCTTATGTTCTGATCACTCCTTCTAAAGTGAATTATTAAAGTCTCTCAGGGTCTGAGATTTTAGAATGAATACTAAACACTATGATGATTGACATAAATATTTTGAAAAGGTAAAGAACATTATGAGAAAAGAATTAAGAAATTCTCTCTATGGCCATATCACCCTGAGCATGCCCAATATCGTCTGATCTCAGAAGTTAAGCAGGGTTGGGCATGGTTAGCACTTGAATGAGAGAATAAAAAAAAACTAAGAGGAAAGTTACTACTAAGTAAAGAATATCAATAGCCATAGAGTCAACAAATGAAATAATAAAAAAAACAAAATCTCGACAAAAGATTTTATAATATATGAAAAATTATAAATATCAGCAAATTAACTTTGCAGAATGAAAAGGTTAACAGAAAATAATCAGTTATTGGAGTTTATTCTAGGAGGAAAAAAGTTGTTTTAACAAATAGTAATCACCTTATAGGAGCCTAAGAGTGATTTTGTCATACAGGCAGACAAATGTTGATATCTCAGGCTCATGATTATTCTTTAGAATATTTCTATTGTTGTATTATTAATTTTAATTTTATGAGTATTATTATATTAAATAAACAGGAAATCACAAAAATAAGGTCTTGATTTTTTAATAATACTGAGTGTTTATAGAAAAGTATCAAATATGTCAAAACAAAAAAAAAGGCTAGAGGGATAACTCAGTGGAGTAAGCACCTACTTTGGCAAGCCCTGGGACCCAGGGTTCAATCTCCAGTCTGGAGTGTCATGCTGGTCCCGCCCCTAAGCCATGCTGAGCTGACAGAATGAGTTCAGGTGTGGTTGTGCATCTGTAATTCCAGTGCTGGGAAGGCTGAAAACAGGAGCATCACGACGAGCCTGATCTGTGTAGTGAGATTCCGTACCAAACACATAAAAAGAAAAAAAGGCAATATTGACTGATTTTTGATCCACTAAGTTTAAAACAGAGAACAAATAACTTCTTGAATTAAATACAGTCAAAATACAAATAGCACTGTACAAAAAAATTCTTCAATTATCACATCTGTGGTAGTTTGCACACATGATAACAGAACATTCTCTCTACACTTATTGCTTACACTGACAACACATGTTTTGCTTTCCAAATTTTTTGTAGGACACCCTTTACATATCACTGGCCTTACTGTTTTGGAGGGAGAGTCTTATTATATTTGACAGTGTGCATTTAATGAAATCATAAAATATAAATAAAGTATTATGTCTGTAGTGTTTATTGTGCATTTAGAATAGACATCAACATTTTTACATTGGTTATATACTTGCTTACAAATCCTAAGAGATAATATCAAATAAATTCCTATGTGAGCTACAATGAAAATGCCAAAGACATTCATCGGTATACCCCATTTTTTCTAAGTTCCGTTATTGAATATTATAGGTGTGTAAACTCAGCAAAATATTCTAAAAGAGTCCAGTAG
>NW_004524639.1:10682351-10694465 GCF_000260255.1 Octodon degus
CTTCTTCCATTTCTGTCTTTATCCATTTTAGTTCTTTCATTGTCTAATTGCTCTGGTTTATGGCTTTAGAACTATAGTAAATAAGTATGTAAGAATGGTGACAGTGGATTGTTTCATCTTGTTCCTGACTTTAGAATGAAAAATTTCACCTTTATTCTTTTATTATGATGTTGGCTATTGGTTTATGATAGATGACTTTTATCAGATTTTGAACATTATTCCAATTCTCTGTAGGTTTATATCATGAATGAGTGTTGGAATTTGTGAAACACTTTTTCACATCTATTGTGATAATTATACATTTTGTCCTTGTCTCTATTAATGTGGTATATTACATTCATATGCATATATATTATTTTGAATAGTAAAATCAAAAGCAAGAACAAAAATCAGAAATAAAGACAGAAAAAGGGTAGCATACAGCAATATATATGTTACAGATTTGTAAAGCAAGGGTAGTTGATTAACAATGGTTGATATAGTATCTATTTTTATCATCAAATATGTTGCTCAGTTTAACAGATGTATAAGACTGAACATATGATTGAATGTTACAACTTTCTTTCAAGAAACTTTAAGTTTTTCTTCATGTCTCTCTTTTTTACCATTTTTACCTTTTTAAAAGTTATTTTGAAGAGAGTATAGTAATAATTGTTATGACATTAGAAATGGTGCACAATTAGAAGACCAAGTTGACAAGAATTGAAGGATGACTTTTGTGTTACACATTGCTGCCCTTGATGTAGTTGCTTAGATGCAAATATCAGCATACAGAGATAGTGAAGGTGAAGATTCTACACATTAACTGCTGTTTTCAGAAAACTGATGAAAATTCTTAGTACAATCACCTAAACCATCCTGTGTACATGAGTTTGAAAATATGGCATTAAGTCTTCCTTAAATTTCTTGTAGAATTCATCAGTGAAACCCTCAGCACCTAGGCTTTCACTTTTTAGTAGGTGTTTAATTATATCTTCAAATTCATTGATTTTTATTGGTTTAATGAGTATTTTTATGTCTTGATTCAGTTTTATTAATTTATATGTATTTAGGAATCTGTCCAGCTCTTCTGCATTTTTCATCTTTTTGAATTAAATTTTAACGTATTTAGTACAGGGTCTACAGTGTTTCACTATATAAATCGGACTTGTAGTGATCCTTCCTGTTTTTCAGCTTCCCAAGCGATGGGATTACAGGTGCATGCCACCACACCCAGTCTCAATCGTCATCTCAGCGTTCCCTGGGAACTGGGCCAGCATGGTATGTCACAGATTGAACCCCTGGTCCCTACATATGCATAAGTAGGCATTCCCCCCCATGGGAGCATGCAGACACTTTAATCTGCTGAACTATCTTGAAAGCCCTGGAATAAAATTCCTTGAAGTAAATATAGATGATCTTGATTTCTGCAGGACCTGTTGTGGGTTTACCCATTTCATTCTTAATTACATGGATTTAAGTCTTTCTTTCCTTCTTTTTTTTGACAAGGTTAGCTAAAGTTTTGTCAGTTTTTTTTTAATATTCCCAAGAAACAATTCTTTGATTCATTGATTATATGTGCCGGTTATTTTTTAGTCTCCATTTCTTTCTTTCGTTCGTTCGTTCTTTCATTCTTTCTTCTTTTTTTTTAGACTGAGTCTCACTATACAGTTTGGGTCAGCCTTGTGCTCACTTTTGTTGTGCCCAGGACAGTCTTTAACTCACAGCAATCCTCCTGTTTCAACCTCTTGAGTCCTGGGAAGTCTCCATTTCAATGATTTGTGCTCTAATCTTTTTGCTTCTTATGTGTTTGGGACTTGACTTTTTCTCCTAGTCCTAGAAGGCTGAGGTTCAAGACTAGGTTGTTTAAGATCAGTTTATTTTCTTATTACAGAGATTCAATACAACAAATTTCTCTCATTGGACTGTTTTCACTGTGTCCAACAAATTCTAGTATGTTGTTTTGGGCACAATAGGATAAAGCCAAGGAAATGAGAGAGTAGGTCAAGGTGGCTGCAATTTGTCAACCCGGATATATTAAGGATGTATGATCTTGCAACAGACTTAGGACCCAAGACCTGCCTCTACCTGAAAGGCACTTCTGATATGTATTCATTTCCTAATGGTTATAAATATGAGCAATAAAGCTACCCACCATAGGTAGATTAAAACCATCAACTGAGTAAAAAATTAAACATGTGAGAAGACAATTAAACAAGATGCAACCCCAGAAATCTGACTTAACAAAGGCCAAAGTGGTACAATGAGCAATAATAATAGCCCTGAATAGAGGAAGATGATTAAATGTCTATTTCTCAGAATAGCCTCAAAGACAACAATTGCTGTACAGTAGGTGGTGAGAGACATGAGTTCAGCTTTGGTTTTCAGAAATATGGAAATTCAGTATTTGTAACACCATTTATTAAAGAGGCTGTCATTCTTACAGTGAAGGTATTTGTTCACTTTGTTGAAGATAAGTTGGCTGAGTGTGTTTGGAATTGTTTTTGTATCCTCTGTTCTCTTCCATTGACCCTTGGGTCTATTTTTCTTTTCCAATAATGTGCTGTTTTCATTACATTAACTTTGTAGTGTAATTGTGATGTGTCTTGCCTTGCCTTCTTGTCCAGAATTGTTTTTATTATTCTAGGTCTTTTCTTGTTCAAAATGAATTTTAGTATTGTTTGATTTAATTCTGTGAGATATACTGTTGGTATTTTGTTGGGATTGCATTAATTCTGTTTAACCATTTAGGGAGTATGGCCATTTTCATTATGCTGATTCTTCCTACCCATGAGCAAGAGATATTTTCAATTTTCTGACATCCCCTTCAAGCTCCTTTTTCCTAGTACTGTAGTTTCAATATAAACACTTATCTTTCCTTTATCAGACTTACTTCTGAGGAATTTTTTCATGTTATTGTGAAATTTGTGGTTTGCCTAATTTCTCTTTCAGTGAGTTTGTTACTATATACTGGAATTCTATTGATTTCTATCTATTGACATTCATTCCGTTTATGGCCCTAAATTTAGCTATTAAATCTACAAGTCTTTTGGTGGACTTTTTGGGGTCTTCTGGGTAAAGTACCATCTTCTCTGCAAATAATTGTAATGCAAATTCTTCTTTTCTTATCACTTTCCTTCTGCTCCTTTGTCTGTTGTAATTGTTCTGACTGTTTCCAGAATTACATTGAATAGGAGAGGTGACAGTCAAGGGCCTTGTTTTCTTCCTGATTTTACAGGGAAAACTTTCTCTTTTTGTCCATTTAGTATGATGTTGGCTATTGTTTTTCCTAGACAGCTACTTTTACAGATTAAGATAAAAACATGTACTCCAATATTCTGTAGAGTGTTTATAATGAATGTATGTCAGGTTGTGTTGAATGCATTTTGTCCATATGTTAAGGGGATTATGTGGTTTTCTCCTTATCTCTGTTGATATGGCCTACTCATTTAATTGAGTTTCATATGCTGAAATATCCCTCAAATACTGGGATTAATCCTAATTCATTATGGAGTATAATCTTCTTGATCATATGCTACATTTTGATTGGCAATATCTTATTGAGGATCTTTGCAGCTATTTTCATTGGAGAGATTGCCCTAGAGTTTTCTTTCTGTCCTTTTAAGACCCTTCTATGATTTTGGTATATGGATAATGCTCACTTCCAGGAGTGATTCTGGGAGTCTGGCTTCCCTTTGAGTTTCATTTTAAGTGAACTGACATTCAAATTCTAAATTTTTTTGGTAAAATTCAATAGTGAACTTCTCATGATGGGTTTTTCTTTGTTGGTAGTTTTTTATTTACCTCCTCAATGTCACTGACCGATATTGGTTTATTTAAAATATTTATATCTTCTTGATTCAGTTTTGGAAATCCATATATATCTAGGAATCCATTTTTTCTGCTTTCTCGTCTTATTTGAGTAAATATTATTGAAGTAAGTATTGAAAATATTGTGGATTTCTGCAAGATCCATTGTGATTTCATCCTTTTCATTCTTTTTTTCTTTTCCTTTTCTTTTCCTTATGTATTTAGTACAGGGCCTACAGGGTCTCATTCCAAAAAATCAGACTCAGTGATTCTCCTGTTTACAGCATCCCAAGGGCTGGGATTATAGGCACACACCATCACGCCCAGTCTCAATCACCATCTCAGAGCACTCTGGGGGGTGGGGCCAGCATGGCAGGCCAGGGGATAGAACTCACAGCACCTGTGTCTGCCTAAGCAGGTGCTTTAATCCACTGAGCTATTTGACTGGCCCTATTTTTTCATTTTCTATTTGTGATTTTCAATATTTTTTCCTGCGTAGATGTTTGTACATTGCTATGGAACATAGGAAGACTTTTCAGTTGTACCAAAGATTCTGTAAGAAGTATCTGTTCCTCAGAGATGTCTCCTAGGATTAATTGGCTCTTGGCCTTTGTGAGTGTCCCAAGATCCTATCTTTCCAATTTATTATGTATGTGAAGTTTTTATCTCTTTGGCATAGCACCCAGGTTTTGGTACTCAACTGTGGTGAAGATGTTGGCCTCATACCATATCAGTGTTGTCATACAAGGGAGAGAAATTGATTACAGTAACAGTTATGATACTCAGGTAAAGTAGTACAATTAGCAACAGCAGTAGCAATAAAGTGCAACCTAGATACTGACAAACCATTCTAACTCTTAATTTGCAACTTTTATCCAAAGGCACAAAATCAAACATGAACCAGGAATATGTATACATGGTGTTGCCTACCAGTGGAGTGATTTTTTACCCTTTAGGGCCTGGGAGGTACATTTTAGAAAATTAGGAAAAAATATAGAGGTAAATAAAGAGAAATATGATGGAACAAGACATAAGGACAAAGGATGGATACCGAAAAGTTTGGAAACCAGAGAAGATAAAAGGAAAGAAGAACCAAAAAGGAAAGAAAATAAATCAAAGAAAACTAGAAAGACAAGAGACAATGTTCAGTTATGTGAATATAGAAAATATCAGGCTAGCCAGATAACTCAGCAGATTAAAGTGCTTAGTTAAGCAAAGTGCAGCATCTGGGGTTCAATCCCCATTGTACTATACTGGCCCCGCCCCCATGGCATGCTGAGATGGCAATTGAGACTGGGCATGGTGGCATGAGCCTGTAATCCCAGTGCTTGGGAGGCTTAAAATAGGAGGATCAGTACGAGTCTGATCTATATAGTGAGACCCTGTAGACTCTGTAGTAAATATATAAAAAACCAAAATATCAAGAAAATTAGTTGATGAAAGATGAAAGAATGAGCATAATAAAATAAGAAATAAAAGTAATAAGATACCCTACCCGAAAACAGAAAATAATCCTAGAAGAACCAAACAAATCAACAACAATAACAACAACATGAGCAATAACAAAATTAAATTCTTCTGAAACCCATATTTTCCAAGAAAGTAACAAATCGGTACTGGGTAACCTCACCATATCTGCAGTAATATTAGTGCTTGGTGTGTTTCTAATATTGGCATCCAAATATACTGCTTAGTGCAAGAGCTTTCAGTAAGCAACTTTCTAGAAGTCCTTCAGTAGCCTGCCCTTGTCGCCTTTCCCTATTGGTCTCTGTATCTCTTTCATAGTTTTAGTGCCATCAGACAGAAACAGCCTGAAGATGCTGCCAGCATCCTGTATATTTTTCCCCTCTTGGCCCTTATATGACATCCTCTGTTCCACTCCACTGACACATCTCTCTCCTCTCTCACAACACTGAGAACAGGGCAGGGGAAGTGCCATCCATTGACTCCTTGCTGCTACCACCACTGCAGCAACAGCAAAATACTGTTCATATCCACTTGTTTCTCCTCTCTTACCTCATAAGTTGCAGGACTTGGGAGAGTGATGACTTTCCATTTGTTGCCCTGCAATTACCCAAAGTGGCTTAAGCCCCACATCCTTCTCCTCCTTCATGTCACTGGGAACACAGAAGGAAGAGTGGTGTTGTTTCAACACTACCTTCACAACTTCTGCGGTGGCCCCTAACTTTGCTCTTGCTAGAAGTTCTAGTTTTCCACTGTATTGTATGATTTAAAAAAGGAAAAACATGATGGTATATAACAAATTTAAAAATATTCCTTACAAATTTCGGCTGGCAAGTCCAGGAGCATAGCATGGCATCACAATAGTCTTTTTTCAGGGTATTCTTTTCATTGTCTAATATGAAAGAGACATCTTATGTCAAGAGAGTATTTGATAGAGAAAATGGGAGACCAAGAGAGGTCCAGGAAAACTGAAGTCATTTTGTTAACAGTCAACTCCTATGATAAATAACTCACTCTAGAAATAACTGTATTGACCTGTACATGAAACAGAATATGTCAGAAACCTAATGACCTAATAACTTTTTTAGGTACTCATCTTGTACTACCATAATGATAGCAATTAAATTTTAATATTAAATTTGGAAGAGAATGTCAAAATCAGGGCATATTACAACAAATACTATGAAATTCATGTTACTTGGTTCAGTGAAATTTGTCTCATTTCTAATTTTTTCTGTTTTAATTCTAATATGTACTGTCTTTTAAAAAATAAATAAATAGAAAAGAATTCACAACAAAATGGTATATTATTTATACTTTTGCAATGTTAGTAACATGTGACACAAGGTTGCCTAGTGACTAATAGCTGACTTTAACAAGATTGGATGTTTACCTCAGGGCTGAGGTAACTTGTTTGCTTTAGGCACTGAGGCCCAATCCTGCCTACAAACATTTGATTGATTTCTTAGCTTCCATGGCTCCCGGCATATCCACCGTTTTTGTTTTGTTTTGTCAGAGATGTGTGTTCCGTTGCAGTTGTGTACACAAGATAGTTAGGATAGATATACAGTTACTTTCTCTTAGTTCACTGAGAAGGAATGTTTGTATTAATATTGTTTAGACAAGATATCATATCTACATTTTGCCTTTGAATAACTACTGTGAAGACAACAATATTCAATGTATTAATTATTATAACTGTCCTACTAACATATTTTGAAACTATTTTATTGCTATTTTATCGTTTTGCTCATTAAAATGAATATAAAATAAAGAATTTAGATCATATCCTACTAAAAATTAATTTTTAAGTTGACACTCAAGCATGCTGGTCACAGATTATAAATACATGCATGTACACTCTTACTCATGCTTTATCTCCCCATTTTGACAAATAGTACAAGGAAAAACTAACTCATGTTTATGAAAACTCAGGAGAACTTTCAGTTCTCAAAATAGCACAAGACTGCAGTCTCAGAAAATTGCTAACACTACATGATGGAAAAAAATCACTTATGCATTGTAATCCAAAATTTTAGAATAATATTAGCCATTTGAAATGTAAAAAATGCCCTTTTTGAAATACAATTGAAAGGAAAATACACTAAAGACAATTCCTTATTTAGATAGGAAATAGTAAGTCATGTCTTCTTTAGGGAATATTCTGAAGGATACTTTAAAGTAAAATTTGTATAGTGAATCTCAGAGAGTGACTGACTAATTAAAAAGAAACAGATTCAGTTAATAGTTCTATACTTTGCAATTTTAGCAGTAGTTAAATCTCAAAGAAGTCAACATTAAGAGGGCCAGTAAGATTGCTCAGCAGGATAAACATCTGCTTAGGTTAGCGAAAGGACTAGGGTTCGATCCCCAGGACCACATGTTGTACTGACCCTGCCACTGGGCATGCTGGGTGTGGCAATGAGATTGAATATGTGGGCACATGCCTGTAATTGCAGTACTGAGGAGGCTGTAAACAGGAGGATCACTATGAGTCTGTGCCACAAAATGAGAGCTTGTACCAAATATATAAAAAAGAAGTTTAAGAATAAAGTTGTGTAGGAAGGCATAAAACTAGCACATGAACATGAGAAGTCAATACAAATTTTCTTCAGAGTTTGATCTTTTAAAATATATTTAGTACAGGGTGTACAGGATCTTACTGCACAAATCAGACTCATAGTGATCCTCCTGTTTTTAGCCTCCAAAACACTGGGATTACTGGTGCACACCACTATGCCCAGTGTCAGTCACCATCTCAGCACATCCCTGGGGAGGGGGGGATAGGCACGGCATGCCAGATATCAAAGCCCGGTCCCTGTGCCTGCCTAAGCATGTACATTAGTCCACTGAGCTATCTGGTTGGCCTTTAGAGTTTGACTGTGATGTCCTAATAATGAAAACATTTATTGTGTATGTTAGTGTGAAATAAATATATTTGAAATACGTATTAGGGAAATTGAGCATTCTTCTGCATTTATTATGAAGATTGTACAATTATTCCCAAAAGTCCTATAATTTTAAATTAAAATTAATTCTCCAATATTTCTGCCTGATCTTCCCTTTTCCTTTGCACTTTTACAACATTTCAAAACTATTATAAGCAGCTCTAGAATCACAAAATGTACCAAAAAATAAAGAAGAAAAAATGTTACTCAGAGCAATTAAGTTTTTTCTATCAAATCAATTTCATCTATTTATAGTTGCAAGTATCTTTGTAGAATTTGTCTAGGAAATTATCTGCAAGGAGTTTTTTAGTTATAACTTTTTATTATTTCACCATTACCAATATAACATTGAGACCAGGAGCTAGACAAACAATAGGCTACAAGGATCAGGACCTCAGTAAATCTTCATATGACCTGGAAAAATTGGAACACAAAGGAAAGGGTTTCTGTGAAGCAAGTACCAGGAAGTTAGAGCACAGAAGTCTGCTCTCTTGATATCAGAGGCCTGCTAAAAATGGCAGCTGCACTGAAATATTCCCCAGGAAGTTAGAGAACAGGAGGAATCTGTGCTCCTGACATCAGAGACTTAGCTAAAAATAGCAACTACGTTGTTTCATTGTTTCACTATTTTACTCTTATCAAAACAGTGCGTCAAAGTGCTTATAACCCTCTGAACTTTCAGGCCTCCTCTGCACCTCCCTTGAAACCCCATTCAGCTACTGCGAGCATCTCTTTCTTTTCCCTAATAAACTACTCTTCTTGCATTCCCCAGCTGTCCATGAACTTCATTCTTTGTATTCTCAAGAAAAATATCCAAAGAGAAAATTGCTAAAATCATCATGAAATCCTTCTTTCTTTAATTTTAGAAAGCAATAGTTATGTTTCCTGGATTTCTTCTTAAATTTGTCAAGAATAAATAAATATAGATTGAGAGTTCTTTGCCATGATGTTTACTAAAACTCTTGACAAAGATTTCATTTTCAATTTTGCATCATTTCCTTTGCTTTGAAATAGAATATTTATTTTTCAAGACTAATTATGAAATTCATTGTACTTCAAATACAGGAAGCTGGTTAGATGTCTATTTCTCAGAATAGCCTCAAAGACAGCAGCTGTGCTAGACTAAAAATCTAGGCTTTCTAATCTTCTGTATGAGAAATTCTATTAAAAACTACAATTTCTTTTTCCTTGCTCAGAACTTTTTGAACAGTGTGTGATTACACTTAATTCTGGCAAATTGGTAGGTTTAGAAAATTCACAGGGGACTAATAAAGCACACCTCTTATGTGTGTCTGGTAAAGTCATAGCTGTTTTACTTAGACAACTACATATGCTTCGTGGGCCCCTCTTCTGGTCCCTAGTCAACATATGCTAAGCTTCTCTGATCTACTGTGCCATTTGGCCATGAAGTTTCTGCATTGAAGTCAACTGGCCATGGGAAAAATCCCATGAAATGATGAAGGAAACTAAAGTTCACTTAAAATCTTATGTGTCATGTAGGGTAATGCAAAACCTGACTAGTAAAAAAATAGTGACAGTATTGAGGCCATTGGTGTTCTTATATCTGACTATGGAGTTCAAAAGTCTTGGTGATTGGTTTGCTGGAGAGGTTTTGAAAAGTTTGGAGAATCAGGATGGAGAAAACCAAAGAAGGTAAAAAAAAAGTTCAAAGTTTGATTCTGGTCAGAGCTAAGAAATTTAGAATGCTGATTGATTGTAACAGTAAGGGCAGGTTTGACAGTTTAACTTGGGAATGAAGGCTTTATTTGGAATAGATTAGAGGACATGTTTGTTTGTTTGTTTTTATTTTTGTATTTTAGGGAAGGGTCTACAGGGTGTTCAAAGTCTCACTGCTATACTGGACTCAGTGATCCACCTGTTTACAACCTGCTAAGAGCTGGGATTACAAGTGTGTGCCACCATACCCATGCTCAATCGCCATCTCAGTGTGCCCTTGGGCGAGGGGTGAGGCCACCATGGCAGGTCCGGGGATTGAACCTCTGACTCCTGTACCTGCTTGCAAGGGCTTTAATCTGCTAAGCTATATGGCTGGTCCATGTTTGTTACATTATGGTTATAAAACTACATTTCCCCATGTCCTGAGACTTTGTGAGCATCTGAGATCAAGGTCAGAAAGTGATTTAATCTGATGGAGTAAATTTCAAGTCAGTACAGTATTTAGGACCAGGAACATTCATGTTTTAACATAAATACTACTGGCTTCTTTAATCCAGATTTATATCAAGAATCACAGAGAGAAGATATAGAAAATGCATTTGAAAGAATAATCTTGTGCCAAAATGAACCATGTGTAAAGTTTCACCAAGGAAGTGTGATTGCTGAAATTTTAGGAGTACTGAAAACAAAGTGCTTTGGAAAGTGAAAAATGCTTTAAGAAGAATAAAAATTCTTTGAGGTTGTGTAAGACTATTCACAGAAGACTAAAAGGTGCAAAAGTGTAAGTTTTGCCTTTGAGAACAGTGCTATGTGAAACCTGGTTGGCATTAGTCATAGGAATTGAGTCCTCAGAATTAATTTCAGCATACTTAGCAATCCAGGCACTGAGAAAACAGTAGAAACATGACTTAAGAGGTCGTGTTTGCTGAACTTCCTGGAAGCAGACTTTGGCATTCTCCATGTGATGCTGATTTTATCAACTTACAGAATGCAAATGTGGTGTGCTCATGGATTATTCTAACCAACTGTCAAGGGACACCCCTGAGAGGGTAGTGTCTGAAGTTTTGGAGATGAACTTAAAGGTTTAGTAGATATTTTAAGAAATATAAGAAACATTGGACATGAAATGTCCACATAAAAAAGCTTCAGACAGTACATAGAACCACCTTAGAAAGGAGACCACATGGAGTGCAACCAGTAAGTCCATAGCAGTGAGCATCCCCAAGCACTGTAGCGCTTACTCCACTACCATTTACCCAAAATGTCAAGAAAAATGCTGATATACTAGTGGATTTTAATCTTTCTGTAGTCCAATTCTTTTCTATCTTCCTCTTTTCTCGTGTTGTAATGTCTATGTTTGTTTACACTGAGCATTTTACTTTGGGATTATGTAGCTTACAAACTTTATAGTAAAAAATGAGATTCTGCATTGAGTTTTAGTAAAAAGTTTAACATGGACTTTGTTCCAAAGGTGCCACTATTGAGAATTATTTTTGTATTTTAGGGAAGTGTCTACAGTGAGTTCAGGATCTCACGACTAGATTGGACTCATAGTGATTTGCCTGTTTACAGCCTCCCAAGAGCTGGGATTACAGGCACACACCACCATGCCCAGTCTCAATTGCCATCTTAGCATGCCTCTGGGGACAGCGCCAGCATGGCAGTCTCGGGTATTGAATCCCTGGCCCCTGTGCATTCTTGCATGTCCTTTATCCCACTGAGCTATTTGCCTGGCCCTACTATTGAGAATTTGTAGAAGGAATAATTGTGTTTCAGTTCTATGTTAGATATTTCTACTATGTTAGGGAAAATCATGTATCTATATTTATTTGAAAATTAAGTATGATTTAATAAAGTATGTTTGGGTATCAGGCTGACAATGAGTGGAATATACTGTTAATCTTACTTGTGTCAAAGTCTCAATGGTGCTGGACATATCTATGTGCTTCATGGAGACTTAAACTTGGGTGTTATGTACAGTAATTGCCCTCTTCTTCTCAAGTTTTGTTCCCTTCCTTTGCTTTCTGACGGGCATAAACTAAGAAGCCTTGCAGTGCCATGACCTTCTGCCATGAGATTTTTTCCTTGAAGTAAGTTGACCATGAATTAAAGCCCCTGAATCCAAGAACCAAGTTAAATCTCTCCTAATTTTCCAAGAACCAAGTTAAATCTCTCCTAATTTTTGTTGTAGATTTTGCATAATATGTCCCAGTAATATGAATACTGTGTAGTTTAA
>NW_004524639.1:10694660-10709389 GCF_000260255.1 Octodon degus
TACATTCTTAAAAACATTTATTTCTTATACTCTGGTAATATTCACAATTTTCTATATTTAGAAATAGGTCTTAGCTTTATAGTTGAATGATATTCTTTTACATGCTGACCATTTCACCTGAAACTTTAAAACTTTTTATTATATTTTATATTTAGTGACAAACATAAGCACTTTAAAAACAGCATGAGAGTGGATCCTTTGTCAGAGAATCCCAGTTTGGGACCCTGAAGCAGAGGTTTAGCAGAGAGATCCAATGAGCTAAATTAGGAGCCAACTATCTAGCCAGCAGGGCACAGCAGGTTCATTTCCATGGGCCATAATGAGAAGAACATGAGTAAAGGAGCCAGACCTACACCAGAACCAGTTGGTTGAGTCCAAGTTTGATAGATCTCAACCAAGTGAGCTGAGGCATACTGCTATGCTCAGTGGGGCCCAGACCTAGGCCCATCTATGTAAGCATCCTCTCAAAACAGAGGTGGGAACAGGTGACTGGGGTGAACTTGTCTGCCTCGAAGACTCTAGATACATCAAGGGAAGTTGACCAGACAGAACTTAGGGGAACTAATTTAAATACAAATTCCCAATTTAATATTTGCTTAGCTATACAGCCATAATGTTTGCTCTTATGATCTAAAATGCAAACCCATTAGTTACAAAAGTCTGTCAATTGCTAACCCTCACTACCCATTATTAGTGTTGCTAATTGGATTACTGTAAATAGAAAACAATGTCAGCCTTAAGCACATGTTCTCCCTTGGATAATATCAGGAGGTAGTTAGGTAACAACATCACCAAAGCACTGTACTGAAGGACAGAGGACAGTACAAAACAGAAACCAGTATCTCACTCTCAATCAATAGAGATAGAAAAATCTTGAGACATGTCCAAAACAAAAATCTCTGACTCTAAAGAGATACCTAAAAAACAGACTCTTTACAGAGAGGATCTGATCATAGTGATACAGCTAACTACTGCCAAACTTTCACAAAAAGTGTAACAGAAATGAAAATAAAGAGTTCTCTCTTAAATATAAAATGACAAAGAAAAGATACAAAATATAATCTCTGGCCCCAAACCCACCCCAGATCACAGGAGATACCACCATAGAAAAGATTGGAATTCACACACTTGAAATCTTTGAAATGATAACATCTACAGTAAAGAAATAAATGCAGAAGTGTTTAGGGGAGTTCAGATCAGATATAACAGCATCCAAAGTAAAGAAACAACAGCAAAAGGTTTCAGAGGAAAGGGGATGACATATAATCACCCAAGTAAAAAAAAAATGACAATTATAATAAAAAACCCTAAGCATTTCTAAATAAGACACTGATAAAAAACAGAAGAAAATATAAAAATGATGGACATAACAGAAATAACCAACACAGAAAAAAAATAAAATGCATGAAGTAGATTGAAAGAGATATTCAAGAGATTAAAAACTCCATTAAAAGTTGGCAAAACTGTCTGTATGAAAATGAAGATAGACTTTCAGACCTTGAAGACACTGTTGCAGCTAGTGAAAAGATAAAGAAAGATCTCTTAAATAAAGCTAAGATCCAGGAAATAATTCTACAGTTACAAGATGATGTGAAGATGAAAAACGTAAGCCTAATGGGTATTAATAAGAAAGAAGGAGTCGACATAAATTATTTAAAAAGAATACAACAGAAGTAATAAAAGAAAACTCCCCAAAATATGGGAAAACAATCTGATATCCAGGTAACTGAAGCATATAGAACTCCAAATAATAGCAATCCAATTAAAAGCATACCAAGGCATAAAATAATCAGGATCCTAGAAATTCAGCACAAGAATAGCATACTAAAAGCTTCTAAAAAAGAAACAGACCACATTGAAAGGAAAACCTAACAGAATAACAGCAGATGTCCCCTCACAAACCATTGAGTCAAGAAGAGCATGGTACAAAGTATTTCAATTCCTACAAGAAAACAAACTCCATCCCATACTGAAATATGGGAAAGCTCTCTATCAAGTTCAGTGGAAAAGTGAAATACTTCCATGACAAAGAACAAGTAAAGAATTTTATGATGACCAAGCCAACCCTACACAGACTACTAAAAGATATTCTAGAAAGGGATCAAAATGACCAAAATTCCAAGAATGAGAATGGGAAAAACTCACCAAAAAGGGCAAATAATTAAACACAGGAGAAAGGTAACCAACAGTAGGAAAATACCATGAAAAACATAAATCAATACATATCAATTATAGTCATCAATATAAATGGTCTCAATTCAGCAATTAAAAGAAATAGATTGGTGAGAGGATTAAGAAACAAAATCTAACAATATGCTGTATATAGGAAACACATTAATTAGTTAGAAAAATTATACACTGAAAGTCAAAAGGTGGAAAAACATACTACAATCCCCAGCACCTCAGAAAAAAGCAGTGGTAAGTATCCTGTTCATGTACAATCTGAACTTGAAACCAAGAATTATGAAATGCTAAAGAAAGCCAGTACATACTGGTTATGGGAAAAATTCAAGAGGAAGAGGTAACACTCATAAATACGTATGCAAACACTGGAGCATACAACTATATTTGACAAATTTTAATGGAAATGAAAGATCTAATATCCAATAGCACAATCTTACCAGGGGACATTAACACCACCTTATCTCAAAAAGATATGTCAAGCAGACAAAAGTTTAGCAAAGTAGCAGAACTGAACCCGACCTTTGAACAAATGAACATGTTGGACATATATGGCTTTCCATGCAGCACCATCTGAATACCCATTATTTTCAGCTGCACATGCGATTTTTTCTTTTAAAAACCTCATATACTGCATAGGTCATGCTAAACTATATGCAAGCAATCAGAAATTATCCATACAGATTGTCTGAATGCAGTTTAATGAAACTGGAATTTAATGAAAAAATAAACCACATGATCCCCACAGACATAAGGAAATTAACACAAACCTCAACAAACAATGGATTACAGATGAAATTAAACAATATCTACAATCCAATAAAAATTTAAGCACAATTTACCAGAATTTGTGAGATGCAATGTCAGCAGTTCTTAGAGGGAAATTTATAACAAAACAGAAAGAGAACAAATAAATACCCTAATGCTGCACCTCAAGGTTATAGAAAAACAAGATCAAACATGGCCCAAAACCCAAATATGGGAGGAAAACATAAAGATTTAAGAGGAAATTAATGCAACTGAGACAAAGAGAACAATATAAATAATGAATCAAAAAGCTGATTTTTTGAAAGATTAAATAAAACTGACAAACCCATAGCTATCTTCATCAAAAAGAGGAAAGAAAAAACTCAAATTCATGAATAGGGTAAAATTACAACAGACCTTATTGAAATTCAGAAAATGATCAATAGGTACTTTGAGGATCTTTACTCTCACAGAATCGAAGACACAGAAGAAATGGACAGATTCCTAGATAGGTACAAATTATGAAAACTGAATCAAGAAAATATAAAACCTCTGAATTACCAAAATATTAGTCAATGAAATATAAAATGTAATAAAAATTTACCGACAAAGAAAAGCTCAGGTACTGCTGGATTCACAGCAGAATTTTACATGAAATTTAGCAATTTACTCCCAAAACTCCTCAAACTCCTCAATGAAATTGAAAAGGAAGCAATAGTCTCAAAATCATTCCTGAAGGCAAATATAATACTGATACCAAAACCAGAGAAGGATTCAACCAAAAGAGGAGTACAGGCTGATCTTCCTCATGAACAAAATTGCAAAAATCCTCAACAAAATCCTAGCACATAAAGTACAGCAAATCGTCAAGAAGATTGTACAGCATGACCAGGTAGGATTAATCCCAGGGATGCAAGGATGGTTCACTATAAGCAAAAATATAAATGTAATACACTATATCAATAAGACCAAATCCAAAATCCAAATTATCATCTCAATTGATGAATAAAAGGCTTTTGACAAAGTCCAAAAATCATTCATGTTCAAAGTCTTACAGAAAATTGGAATAGACAGCCTCCACTTCAATCTGATAAAAGCCATGAATGACAACCCAATGGCTATCAATTCTAAAGGGGAACTCTCAAATCTGGTACAAGACAAGCATGTCCTCTATCTCCATTGCTATTCAATATAGTTCTGGAATCACTAGCTAGAGTCATTAGACAAGAGAAATAAAAGGAATAAGAATAGGTAAAGGAGAGGTTAAAATCACATTTGAACATAGGAAGATACTAAACTTGGAAGACCCGAAATATTCAAACAAGAAGCTCCTAGAATTAGTGAACAAACTGAGTAGCATAGCAGGTTACAAAGTCAATACTCAAAGG
The DNA here is from genome assembly GCF_000260255.1 of Octodon degus. Taxonomy (NCBI): domain Eukaryota; kingdom Metazoa; phylum Chordata; class Mammalia; order Rodentia; family Octodontidae; genus Octodon; species Octodon degus. Next base: position 10,698,977 of record NW_004524639.1, read on the forward strand.
TCAATAACATTCCTCAACACATATAACAAACACATTAACACAGAAATTAGAAAAACAATAACCTGCATAATAGCATCCAAAAAATTCAATGAATAAGAATTAATTTAACTAAGGAAGATAAAGATCTATGCATTGAAAGTTACAGTACTCTGAAAAAGAGACCGAAAAGGGTTTTAGAAAGTGGAAGGACAGTCCTTTCTCCTGGATAGGAAGAACCAACGTTTTGAAAATGGCCATTCTCCCAAATTTTGTTTTTTAAATAATTTTATTGAGAAACAAATTGCAATGAGACAGTTTCAAAACTTATTTCTATCACAGTTTCAATAATTAATACATTTCATATTGTTGTTTTAGTGCTTGTTCATTGTACAAGATGCACACATGACATCCTGTCCACAAACACTATTTGAACAAATCTCTCTAGTCAATGAGCCAAGAGAATGCAGCTGTGTATCTATCCTATTTTGAACATACAGATAAAAAATGGTCGTTCACTTGTATCTCTCTTTTTAGTTTAGTTTTGCCAGAGAAGAGCATTCTATTGTCATTTAAATATAGTAGGTGCCTGAATTCAGCAAAACATTCAATTGTAGTCCAGTAGTCCATAATACTAATGGGTTTTGCATAAGACTGGCAATGACTGAAGTTGTTGACTTGGCTGGGGAAATGGCTTAGTGGAATAAACACTTGTCTGGCAAGTGCAAGGTCCTGAGTTCAATCTCTGGTTCCACCAAAAAAAAAAAGGAAAAAGAAAAATAGAATTTGTTGACTTGAGCTTTTTACAGCATAGCTTATTAATATAGCTTTACTTTTTATATCTTGTTTTTATACCTTTCTGCTAGATAGTTAAGACCAAGATAAAAGAAAAGCTATATAACAAGAAATATAACATTTGTATCTGATAAGGTCAGTCAAATCCCCTCAGGATTTATCCTGAAACCCTGTACTGCAGTTTGTAGATACTTTGTGAATGTCAGCCATGTGGATGAGTCACAGCCATTGCTTGACTAATTTGCTCTTTGTGAAAGTCTGAGAGAATGTTTTTCTCTATGTGACTCTCCTTATGTACACTCTACATCATCAATCACTTTCTTCTGTGGCCCCATAATCTCCTTAATCAGAATATTTGGGACACAACTGAGTGACATGATGTTACAGTACAGGTTCTCCTATGTCCAGAGTCATCACTGAACTTGAAAGGCTACAGCCAAAATGTTGGCTGTCCTTGTAGCCCTTCTTCTTCTCTCATTTTTGGTCTGTGAACTTAGGTTGTTAACGATCCACGTGAGAAGCTTATTAATATTACCCTACAACCTAGGCAGTTGAGCATGAACTCACTACCTGTCTGAATATAAAACATCTCAGACATAACATGAACAGGTATTTTCCATCAGGTATTGATATGTTAAACTTTAAGTCCATACAGATTATGAAGATAAAAAGTTAAAAAAAGAGTACTTTAAAAATAGGAATAAACAGTTACATATTTTTACACAGAAATTTAGAAATCTAACCATATACAGCATTGTAGCAGGACAGTCCTGTGACTTTTTTTCTTGTCTCTTGTTTTCATTTATTACCACCTTATATTCTTAAACAAACATTTACTTGAAAGACAGTATGGCAGTAATTGGTATGTCATGATAAATAGTACATATTTAGATCAGGATGACAGACATTCCAAGTATGACCTTACACATTTCTCTCCTCAGTGAAGTTTCTTAGTTCACAGGTATCAGCATGTATAGTTAGTCAGGGTGAGAACCCTACCAATTAACTGCTAGTTTTGAAAACATGCTACATATTCTCATGATCATTCTCTCATCCATCTTGTGCATATAAATATATGGCTTTGCCTCTCAAAATTATTAAACAGATTTAATGCAATCCATATTAAAATACCACAAACATACCTCACAAATCTAGAGAAAACATTCCCAAAATTGATTTGGAACCACAAAAGACCTAGAATGGTAAATGCAATGTTGGGCAATGAAAGCAAAGCAGTAGACATTACAATCCCTGACTTGAAATTATACCACAAAGCTACTATGATACATCAGAATGGTACTGGAAAAAAAAAAGACCCAAGGATCAGTGAAACAGATTAGAAGATGCAGATACAACTACAAACACTCTCAGGCATCTTATCTTTGAAAATGGGGCCCAACATGTTTACAAGAACAAAGATAGCCTCTTTAACAATACTTGCTCTGCACATGCCTGAAACTAAGACTAGACTCAAGTGTATTGCCAAGTATTAAACGAAAGTAAAAATGGATTAAAGATCTAAACATTAAAACAGAAACAATAAATATCCTGGAAGAGAAAGCAGGTGTAAATATTGAAGACATTGGGATAGGCAGATAGTTCATGAGCAAAAATAAAGCTGCACAGTAAATACTTCAAATAATCAACATGTGGGACATCTTATTGACAAGATTCTGCATGTCAGAAGAAATCCCTAACAGAGCTAAAAGGCAACCAAAAAATAGAAAAAAAGCTTAAACAATAATCAATGAGACAAATTTTCTTCTATCTAGAATATGTAAAGAACTACAAAGAAAAAGGGACCCAAAATTTAAAGACCCAGTATGAAAATGGGCATCTGAGATGAATACACTCTTTACAGGGAAAGAAATTCCAGAGGCAAATAAATACCTGAAAAAATGCTGCACATCACTGAGAATTCAAGAAAATCAATTTAAAGCAATATGAGATACCATCTTTCCCCAGAAAGAATGGCTATCATAAAGAAACCAACTAACAAATGTTAGATGGGCTGTGTGGATAACAGAACCCTTTTCCACCACTGGTGGGTATGTAGACTGGCACAACCACTATGAAGATCAGTGTAAAGCTTCTCAAAAAGCTAGGATTGAAAATCCCATTAAATCCAGCTAGTCCCCTTCTGGGTATTTCCCCAAAATAAATGAAAACATCTAAACAGTGCTATATGTGCACCCATGTATATAGCAGCACAACGTATTATAGTCAAATTTTGGAAGCAACTAAAATGCCCATCACCAGAGGAATAGATGAAAAAGATGTGATTTTTCTATAGAATGTAGTATTACTCAGCTATAAAGAAAGGCAAACTTGAAGCCTTCATAGGTAAGTGGATGCAACCAGAGGCTATAACAGATATAGTAAAATGGAAAATGAAGCACAACGTAAGTATTAAACAATGATGACGGTAGAAAGGATAAAAGTTAGGAAAAAAGAGAAAGAATGCAAGTATATGGACAGGATGGCTGATGTAAATGTACTGAAAATTTCCATCAGTTTTTTGAAAATAGCACATAATGTGCAGAATTTTCACCCTGACTTACTCTATATGCTCATGTCTATGATCTAAGCAACTACCTCAAGGGAAGCAATGTGTAATATATAAACCATGCTTGAATACCTGTCATTTTCATCTTCTAAAGATGTACAATTCCTAATGTCACATCGATTATTACTATACTCCCTTTAAAATAAATTTTAAAGAGTCATAGCCTAGGCCAAGTGAGTGTGTGGGAGAGCTTCCAGCTACCCTGCACCAGCAGGACCTACTGGTCCCAGCCCAGGCGCAGTGTGGGTGAGACCCTCTTCCACCCGCTTGGGAAGCCCTTCACCAATTTGCAGCACCTCCCCCACCCCACCCACCCAGTAGGAACTTCTGCCAAGCTCCAGGAACCCCCAGACCCAGTCCTAGCACAGCCTGGTGAGTATGTGTGAGAGCTTCCAGCTACCCTGCGCCGGCAGGACCTACTGGTTCCACGCCAGGCACAGTGAGGCTGAGACCCTCTTCCACTGCCTAGAGACACACCCAACAACTCGGCAGCAAAACCGCTACCCTGCCTTCCAAGTAGGAATTACTGACACATTCCGGGAACACACAGATCCAGTCCTAGCCCATGCCCGGTGAGTGTGTGGGAGAGCTTCCTCTCCACCCTACTCTACATTGTCCACCCCAGACTCAGCTCAGGTCTGGCATAAAGGCCTGGGGTGAAAACCTGCAGCTGCTATCCCTGCAGAGAATGTAGGAGACAGAACCACCAAGATAGTCCAGGAGCAAAACATCTTGCCAGAGGGGAAAAACAGGATCATTCCCAAGGGTGGAAGCAGGAAAGAGCTGAGCACAGCAGCCAGACCCAAGCCAGGCACAGCTGGATAAATCCAAACTTTGTAGATCTGCATCTGAACTTCAGTACGTGCTAAGGTTATAACTGCAACAAAGATCTAAAACAAAGGTCAGAAGACACTGCTACACAAAATGACAACAAAGAGGAGCAAAATGCAATCTCAGAACACAAGCCCACCCATAACAAGTGCACAGAACACTAAGACAGAACAAGTTGGGAATCACACAGCTGAAAGCAATGAATCAAAAGCTTCTGAAATAAAGAAACAGCTGCAGAAAGGTATAGAGGAACTCAGATTGGAAATGAAAAAAGAAATCCTTGAATCAATAACATCTGCAGTAAAGAATCAAATGCAGAAACATATGGCGGAAAACCAGGACTCACCCAGGACAAGGGCAGAGGACACTAGCTCAGCAAAAATGCATGAATTAATAGCATTGATAGTAGATAAGCAATAGCAGAAAGTCATAGAGGAATTCAGAGCAGAATTCTTTTCTACTAGCTCAGCTCTAATGTATGAATTAACAGCATCGAGAGTAAATAAGCAAAAGCAGAAAGTTTTAGAGGAACACAGAGCAGAAATCTTCTCTGAAATAAAAAAAATTCTCAGAATTCATACCATCAGAAGGAAAGAATCAACTACAGAAACATAAGGAGGAAACCCAATGTGAAAAAAAAAAACACTGCAGTAAAAGAATTTATAACTCCTTCTAAAGAAGACATTGATAAAAAAGAGAAGAGATTATAAAAATGACAGATTGCTTAAATGAGCAATACAGGAAAGAAATAGATCGCATGAAGCAGAGTCAAAGAGATATAGAGGAAATTAAAATCGCAATAACAAGCTTGCAAAACAGTTTAACTGAAACTAAAGACTGAGTTGCAGATCTTGAAGATGCTGGTGGAGCTAGGGAAAAGGTAAGGAATGATCTCTTAAAAACAACTAGGATGCAAGAAAAAATAATCCATCAAATGCAAGATGATGCAAAAGTGAACAAAGTGAGTCTAATAGGCATCAATGAGAAAGAAGGAGTCAATACAAATGACATTAAAATATATCGGCAGAAGTATTATCAGAAAACTTCCCAAATATGAGGAAACAATCTGACATTCGGGTAACCAAAGAATACAGAATGCCAAGTAACCTCAATCCAATTAAAAACACACTGAGACACATAATAATCAAGATCACAGAAATTCAGCACAAGAATGCTATACTGAAAGCAGCTAGAGAAAAGATGCATATCACATTTAAAGAAAAAGCCATCAGAATTATGGCCGACTTCCCTTCAAAAACCTTGAAGGCAAGAAGAGCATGGAGCAGAGTACTTCAAGTCCTCTATGAAAACAAATTCAGCCCAGATTACTATACCCTGTAAAACTCTCTTTCAAGTTTGGTGGAGAAGTGAAATACTTTCATGACAAGTACAGCTAAAGAATTTCCTGATGACAAAGCCAACCATACAAAGGCTACTGAAAGATCTTCTATTGAGGGATCAAAATGATCAGAACTCCATGAATGAGATCAGAAGCAACCAACTAAATAGGGCAAGCAATTAAACACAGGAGAAGAAGGAGTAAATGACAACAGGTAAATAACATGTCAATCGTAAGTCAGTACGTCTAAATTTTAACCATCAATGTAAATGGACTCAATTTATGAATTAAGAGAAATAGATGGGCAGAATGGATTAGGAAAAAAAAATCCAACAATATTCTGTATACAAGAAACACATTTAAAACATAAAGACATTCATAGGCTGAAAGTCAAAGGATGGAACACAATACTACGTGCCCTAGAACTTCAGAAAAAAGCAGGCATAGCAATCCTATTCTCAGACAGTCTCAACTTCAAACAAATAATGATCAAGTGAAATAAAGAAAGCCACTATATACTGGTTGGGTGGAAAAATTCAAGAGGAAGAGGTAACACTCATAAATACATATGCACCAAACAAGGGAGCACCCCACTATATAAAGCAAATCTTAATAGACATGAAAAAATTAATATCCAGTACCACAATCTTAAAAGGAGACCTTAACACCCCCTTATCCCCAAAAGATAGGTCATCCAGACAAAAACTTAACAAAGAACTAACAGAACTGAACCTGAGCTTGAAACAAATGGACTTGGTGAACATATACAGAGTGTTCCACCCAAACAGAGCTGAATTCACATTTTTCTCAGCTGCACATGGGTCATTTTCTAAAATAGACCACTTATTGGTCCATAGGTCATGCTTAAGTATATGTAAGAAAACAGAAATTATCCCATGCACATTATCAGACCACAGTGCAATGAAACTGGAAATAAATTACAAAAGAATCCAGAAAAAAACCTTTAAATACATGGAAATTAATGACATCCTATTCAGGAAACAAAAGATCACAGATGAAATTGAATAAGAAATTCAATAATATCTACAATTCAATGAAAATTCAAGTACAACTTATTGTAATTTATGTGATATGATGAGAGAAGTTCTCAGAGGAAAATTCATAACTGTGAAATCACATATTAGGAAAACAGAATGAGAAAAAATAAATATGCTAATGCTGTACCTGCAACAAATAGAAAAGGATGAGCAAACCAAACCAAGAGGCCAAAGACGGGAAGAAACCATAAAGATTAGAGCAGAAATTAATTCAATTAAGACAAAGAAAAGACTTCAAAGAATTAAAAAAGGAAAAAGCTGATTCTTTGAAAGATTAAATAAAATCAATAAGCCTCTAGCTAACCTCATCAAAAAAAGGAAAGACAAATTCAAATACAAGCAATAGGAATGAAAGGGATGTAATTACCACAGATCCAGTGGAAATTCAGAAGATCATCAATAGCTACTTTGAGAATCTTTACTCTCACAGAATAGAAGACACAGAAGAAATGGACAGATTTCTAGAAAGGTACAGATTACTACAACTAAATCGACAATATATAACCACTCTGAGTAGCCCAATAAGAGCCAACAAAATATGAGATGCAATTAAGAACCTACTGACGAAGAAAATTCCAGGTCCGAATGGATTCACAGCTGAATTCTACAAGAAATTGACAGAAGATGTAGTCCCTATACTCCCCAAACTCTTCCATGAAATTGAAAAGTAAGCAATCTTGCCAAAATCATTCCTGGAGATATTATACTGATTACAAAATCAGGGAGTGACACAAGAAAGAAAGAGAAGAACAGGCCGATCTCACTCATGAACATAGATGCAAAAATCCTCAATAAAATCCTAGCAAATAGGATACAGCATATCATCAAGAAGATCATACAGCATGAGAAGGTAGGACTCATCCCAGGAATGCAAGGATGGTTAAACATTCGAGAATCTTGAAATGTAATACACTATATCAATAGAGCAAAATTGAAAAATTACAAGATCTTGGCAATTGATGCAGAAAAAGGCTTTTGACAAAGTTCAACACTCATTCATGTTCAAAGTCCAACAGAAAATTGGAATAGATGGCCTCCACTTCAATCTGGTAAAAGCCATTTATGAAAACCCAATGGCTAACATAATTCTAAATGGGGAAAAACTGAAATCTTTTACTCTTAGATATGGTACAAGAAAAGGATGTCCTCTATCACCACTCCTATTCAATATAGTTCTGGAATCATTAACTACAGCCATTAGATAAGAGGAAGAAATAAAAGGAATAAGAATAGGCAAAGAAGCAATCATATTATCGTTACTTGCAGATGACATGATACATTACTTGGAAGATCCAAAATACTCCACCAAGATGCTACTACAATTAATACAGAAATTCAGTACCATATCAGTTATAAAGTCAATACCCAAAAGTCAATAGCATTCCTCTGCACAGACAACAAATGCACTGAGAAGGAAATTATAGAAACAATACCTTTTACAATAGCACAGAGGAAAATGAAACACCTTGGAATAAAACTAAATAAAGAAGTCAAAGATCTTTTCAAGGAAAATTACAGTACTCTGAAAAAAGAGATCTTAGAGGATTTTAAAAAATGGAAAGATATTCCATGCTCCTCGATAGGAAGAACCAACATTGTGATGATGGCCATACTCCCAATATTTGTGTACAAATTTAATGCAAACCAATCAGACTACTAACATCACACATCAAAGAGTTAGAAAAATCATTTCTAAAATTTATCTGGAACCATAAAGACCTAGAATACCAAAGGCAATCCTGGGCAATGAAGACAAGGAAGGAGGCATTAGAATTCCTGCCTTGAAATTATACTGCAAGTGTACTGTGATAAAATCAGCATGGAACTGGCAACAAAATAGACCCGAGGATCAATGGAATACATTAGAAGACACTGAAGCCCCTGAACACACTCAGCCACCTTATCTTTGACAAAGGGGCCAAACATACTCACTGGAAGAAAGTTAGCCTCTTTAAAAAATGGTGTTGGAAAAACTGGCTCGCTGCATACCATAAACTAAAACGTGACACCGGTCCATCACCATGCAAAAACTAAAGTCAAAATGGAGTAAAGTTCTAAACATTAAAGTCAAGACACTAAATTTTCTGGAAGAGAAAGTAGGAGGAACTCTTGAAGAGACAGAGGTAGGCAATAACTTCATGAACAGAAATCAAATAGCGTGGAAAACTATTGAAACAATTAACAACTGGGACTTGCTCTTACTGAGAAGTTTTTTCACGTCAAAAGAAATTACCAACAAAGTGAAAAAGCAACCCACAAATTTGGAAAAAATAATGACAAATAAGTACTCAGACAAAGGTCTACAAAGTAGAATTTATAAAGAACTAAAAAACACTAGGGCTTCAAAATTTAAAGACCCAATTCAGAAGTGGGCATCTGAGATGAACACATGATTCTCCGTGGATGAAATTAAAGAAGAGAATAAATATATGAAAAAATGCTCCACATCGCTAGCCATTCATGAAATGCAAATTAAAACCACATTGAGATATCATCTCATCCCAGAAAGAATGGCTATCATAAAGAAATCACCCAACAACAAATGTTGGAGAGGCTGTGGGGAAAAAGGAACCCTTCTCCACTGCTGGTGGGAATGTAGACTGGTGCAACCATTATGGAAATCAGTGTGGAGACTCCATAGAAAAGTTGGACTGGAAATCCCCTTTAAACCAGCTATTCCTCTACTGGAAATTTTCCCAGAGGATCTGAAAACATCATATCATAGGGTTATATGTGTGCCTATGTTTATAGCAGCACAATTGGTGATAGCCAAATCTTGGAAACAACCAAGACGTCCATCACCTGAGGGATGGTTGAAAAACATGTGGTATTTTTACACAATGGAGTATTATTCAGGTACTAAGAATGGTAAACTAGAAGGATTTATTTTGAAGTGGATGTCACTTGAACATATAGTCATAAGTGAAATAAACCAGACACACATTTGTAAATATCGTAGTTTCCCTAATATAAGAACTCAAAAGAAGAAATACAAATAGAAAGATATAATACAAGTTAAAGGAAAGCAGGATCTCTAGGACTTACTAATCAAGAGAGGGAAAGGAGAAGAGCTAGGAAACATTTCAATGTCAAGACATACAGTAATATGTAGAAGATGGGCAAGGCACTGATCCTGAGAATCTCCAGATTTTTGAATCTAGTAGTTAATTGGAAAGAGTCTCACCCTGACTAACTATATATACTGATACCTGTGAAATAAGCAACTGCACTACAGATGGTAATCTATAATAGTTGATTCATGCTTGGAGTGCCTGTCTTTCTTGTTTTCTGAATACAGCCTGCTTGCCATGACATGCCAGTTGCTGCTGTGCTGTCTCTTGGTAGGTGATTGTTGAAAAACAAGGGGATGGTGAATGAAGGCAAGTGACAGGAAAAGGAATATTGTGGGTCTGTCCTGTTTCATTGTTGTATATGGTTTGATTTTTGGACTTATGTGTAAACATAAGAAGTATATAATTCATCATATCAATACTTGATGAAAAATACCTGTTCCATGTTATACGTAAGATGTTTATTATTCAAACAGACAGTGAGGTTAAGCTTAACAACCTAAGTTGTATGACAATAACAATAAGCTTGTCTTCTGGATGGTTAACAACCTAGCTTTGCAGACCAAAATTAGAGAAAAAGGAGGGCTGCAAGGAAAGTCAATATTTTGGCCCTAGCTTTCCATGGTCAATTAAGACTCAGGACATATAAGATATTGTACTGTAGCGTCATTTAACTCGGTTTTGTCCCACATTTTCTGATCAAGGAGATTATGGGGCCAAAGAGGAAAGTGATTGATGATGTAGAGTGTGCCTAAGGAGAGTCACATGGAGAGAAAA
>NW_004524639.1:10710110-10731881 GCF_000260255.1 Octodon degus
AAAAATTTAGGGCTCCTTGAAATTAAACGGTAATATAGAATTTTATGTTCAATCTTACATAAGTGTATCTGTTATTCTGTGTAACAGATTTGAAATAAAAATAGATAATATATCACCCATTGTTAATCAACTATTCTTGTTTTGAAAATCTGTAATATATTTATTGTTCTATGTTACCCTGTTTCCATCTTTGCTTCTTATTTTTGCTTTTGCTTTTGGTTTTCCACTTTGAAAAAAATAAAAGTAGAAAAAACTATAAAAACAAAAATTTTTCCTCTGAGATTTTTCTGTTATTGAAGTCTTATAGTGTGAGGTATGATCTTATTAATCTAGTAAATCAAAAAATATACCAGGTTTTGTCATAGTAGATACACACACAATATTTTTAGTGTATGTTACGTATTATAACTAACATTTAACTTCTTTCCAAGACTGAGACTTGATCAGTAAAAGAGTATGTATTTTTTAATTTTTTCAGCAACATTAAATTGATGCTTCCCTTTGACTTTGATGACAAAATGGTGAATATTGGATAAGGCTGTGTTTCTGCAGCTATATGTACATATGGATATTGCACAGCTAGTTAAAGAGATTTTACTGTATATGTGTAATTTTACATTTTGCCTACTTGTTCATATTTATGTAGTCAAAATTTATACATACTTTTTCTTCTTTTGTATATTTTGTTTCTAAAAAGATTTGATGAATGTATTGTTTCTATTAATATTGTTTTAGAGACTTCTTTTAAAGTTTTAAATCATACTTCACTTAAGAAATAAAATCCTGGGCCAGAGGTATATCTCAGTGGCTTAAGAATATGCCTGGCATATGGAAGGTACAAGTTTGAACCCTGTTACCACAAGAAAAGAAAGAAAGAAAAAAAAAGAAAGAAAGGAAGAAAATTTCCTTTTTACCTTGACCATAGTCCTATAATAACAACTTGTATATATTCTTTAATTATCTCATAACCTTATTTTGTTAGTGTTATACCAACTTCTTTATTCATTTATAATATTTTCATTCTACATTGATCTGCTATATATATATATATATATATATATATATATGTATCATCTCTCTATAAAAATAATTTTTATATTCTCTTTCTATTGTATCATTTTAGCTATTTGACTCTGCAGTACTCCATTATGAAAATTGCAATAATTTTAAATACAATTTGAAATATTGTGTAGCAAGCTTCTATCTTTATCCTTGAATTTTAAGTGTGCCTATATGATTCCATTTCCATCTCTATACGTTATTATTTTATAAACAATTTGAATTTCAACAGTAGTAAATGGAGTTCAATTAAAAAATTGAATATTTGCAATGTGAAATATTCTTGCTTTCCCTACTGTCTTATTTACTCTAAAACATATACACTGAATTTTTTATATACTTGTTAAAACAGAAATTTTCTATGAAGTATACAAGGAAGTAAGAGTAAAACCTCCCACAAAATAACAAACTTAGTTAATAAATGGGCAAATGAAATTAAAGGACTTCATTTTCTTGAATCCAGGAACAACCTGTAAGCATTGTAGGATTTTACAGGTTTAATTAAGCCATCTCATGTGGCAAAGTTAAGCTTTCTGAAGACACAATATATGGGTACAAATCAGTTGATTTTTATTTAATCAAAAAGATATTATCTTTATATATGTATATATATATATATATATGTGTGTGTGTGTGTGTGTGTGTGTGTGTGTAACCAGGGATTGAACTCAGGCCCTTGAGCTCGCCAAGGAAGCGCTTATTCCACTAAGCCATCTCCCTGGCCCCAAAAGATATTATCTTGAGTTGCCCTGACTTCATCCAGTCAGAGAGTCTTTGCTGGACCTGAAGAAATGAACTATAAGCTTCCACACTGTAGATCAAGTGGCAAGAATAGTTAGTACCCTCTAGAAACTGACTGTGGCTCCTTGATTAAGTGAAATACCTTTTGTCTTTCCCCTTAAGGGAAGAATATTTTTCTCTTCCCTTCCCTAGACTTTGACTGACTTTTACTAGTGCCCACAGATGATTGTTTTGGTTGCCCTTCCCCAAGTATTTTTCCTATTGTACCAGGAAGAGATGGGAGGCAGAAACAATGAGTAACTTTAACTGTAGAATCTTGTCATGTCTTTTGAAACTTCTGTGCAACTCCAAACTCCACAGGAAAGCAAAACCTTGAAAGAATAACTCTTAATTATATTTTGACCAGGAGATTTTGAGAACATTATTTAAACAAAATCAGTCTAACTTGGACACCTTAAAGGCTTCTGCTCACAATGAGTAAATGTTTATATAATATTTCTCAAAGTACCTGATATACTATAAAAGCTGGTTTGCATAATTTCCTAGAAATCAATGCTCTGAGAAAGTATGAAGACATTAATTTGCATTTACCAAACTATTAATTCTATTAATTTTTTGGCTATACATTAATTATTATGTCTCTCATGAACTTTGACTCCTGAATCACCTATCTATATAAGGATAGTCTACAATTCTAAACTCTCAATATATATATATATATATATATATATATATATATATATATTTTAGGTGTGGTCACAGGTAAAATATTTTAATCTCTGTAAATATATTTTATAGATTTTTGAAGATTTCTTAAGAATTTTTTTCCAGAGACTAAAAATTTTCAATAAATGAATGATGTAAGAGTTTTTAGCAAGAATTTTGATAACATACTAAGATTCAAAATTCACATATTCATTGATCAATAGTTCATTTTCTAGTAACACTTCATAAGTGTTGAGTTTATATGTTAACAAACACATTCTAAAATTGTAACAGTGAAAAACTAATCTCTAAGAAATGAATAAAATTTAGTAATCTCTAAGAAATGAATAAATTTTTAAAATGTAATCATAGCATACTATTACTCAGCATTTACTTAATTTCTGTAAAACTAGAACAAAAAAACAAATTGGACATGATAATTCAATTAGTGTCTATGTCCACCACTGTGAAAAGATATATCATTATTGGACATATAGAAAATAAATCTCAACTGCAATATAAAACATATATTGAGAATTTTCTCATTAAAGCATATTTTAATGTCTTGGATAGTTTTTGTTTCTATATCCAATAATTTCATAGGCCCATTAATTATCTCAGTGGCTACTAGAATCTAGTAAATTTTTTCTATTTTTTTCAGCTTCATCACATCATTGAGTGGGTAAAGACTTTATTGTAGGATTGGCTACATATTCCTTTTCAGTAAAAGGAAAACATATTCTCCCAAAGCAGCAAAATCATTGCAAATACAGCCATTCTGCCAATTTAAACACAGTTATTTACCACCATAGTATCACATATGGATGATAAAATGTGTAGTGGATCATTCTAAGAAGTATTTGCTATTAGGCAAAACATTATGCGATGTATTAATTATTGAAACTGCCCTACTAATCGGTTTTGAAACTGTCTCATTGCTATTTGTTTCTCAATAAAATTAAATTAAAAAATAATTAAATAAATCCACTGGGGGGAAATAGGCAAAACATTAAGAATTGATGTATTATTTTTATATTTTAGGGAAGGGTCTACAGGGTGTCATGGTCTCACTACTAGATCTGACTCATAGTGATTGACCTGTTTACAGTCTCACAAGAGCTAATATTACAGGCACATACCACCATGCCCAGTCTCAGTTGGCATCTCAGCACACCCCAGGGACGGGGTCAGCATGGCAGGTCTGGGGATCGAACCCTCGGCTCCTGCACCTGCTTGCAGATGCTTTATTCCCCTCAGCTATTTGGCTGTCCCAGGAATCAACATATTAATTACAGTATGATGATACATAACATTTTGTATGATTATTTAAATAATTTGGATAAATGCCTGAAAAAATATTTTTGATACAATTTCAAAATGATTGCATGAACAATGGATAATAACATAGTGAATCAGCATTTCATATGTTTATTGAAACCTTCCATCAGTCAATTCCATATAATATAAAAAAGAAAAAAAGCAATCTATTTAAATAAATCATCCAGTTAGTATAAAAAGAATACTAGCAACATTTTAAAGCAATGTTTAGCTTTAGGTGTATATTTTTGAATTGTAGTTGCATGTAGTTATGGAACAAAAATTTATCTCAAGATATATGAATTTACTATGGAACAATTAGGGCTAACTTATTCATTATTTCAAAATGGTTATTTTTTACAGTTTAAGTTTTTTAAACAGTTGAATTAATTCTATGTGTACATTATTATCAGAGTATTGAGAAAAACAAGATAACATATTTCTACAAGAACCTTTTTGACTAAAGAAGACATAAAAATATGTACATAAAAATAATCACATGGCATGCCTGGGCATGCTGAGCCTGACACCGAGTCTGGGCAAGGTGGTGCACACTGTAATCCCAGTGCTGGGAGACTAAAACCAGGAAGATCAGTAGGAGTCTGAGCTGTGCAGTAAGACCCTGTACTAAATATATTAAGAAAGATCACAGTGTAAAGTGAAAAAGAGAAGTTATTAAAATATTTGAAGGAAAGAACCATCTAAAGTTAGTGTATTCAGGAGTTTGAGATGACATAAATTTTATTTCATTTTTTTATTTTTGTTTTTAACATGAATTTTGGATAGATTGTGAAATAAGTTTTGTAAAAGAGGCAAAAGAAGGAAAAAATACATTAAATAAGATGACATAAGACTAACAAAATTAGAAATACTTTAGGGAAATAAAAGAACATTATATTTTCTAGCATTTGTTCTTTTAACTTTAAAAAATGTGTTTATAATTGTTTATTTACTGCTTTCTAGCATTTCTCAGTGGAATAATCTGAAATTATTAAAAATCAACTTTGTAATTTTAGAGTGCAATGCCCTTTCGAAGCTATTTTACATATGACTTGAACTTACTCTCTATTTTAAAGTGTTTTGATTTTTGTAAGTCTCCAGATAGGTCTTCTTACTTAAATGTATGTCTCCATCAGTCTCTACTGTTTTAGTCTTCTATTATTTATAAAAGCCAAATTCATTCACCCAAAATCCATAGGTGAAAGTGTTCACAGCTCTTTTTAAAGAATAAAATTTTAGTGGGGAAGTTGACACAAGAGGCAGCACTATTTTACAATATCCATATTTTATCCTGTGTACTTTCTCCTTAAAATGCCGTATTCAGAGAACTATATATATACACACCACATGAGAAATATGTGATATATTTTCTTCTTTGAATATGTACAGAGCAAAAATAAAATTTTGTCATTTGCATAAAAATAATATATTTCTGGTTATAGGGCAGTTTTCATAAAAATGAACACAAAGCAGGTGTTCCCTTCTCAAAATTGTTCCTCATTATTAGTAGTTCACACTTGTGAATTTAAAATTGTTCAAATACTAATTCTAATTAAAAATAATTTTTAATTAAGTTTTCACTCTTTGTTGCATATTCTATTGGATGAACACTAATATTGATGGACATATGCCAATGCTCTGACATATGGATTATCTTACTGCCTTAAATGCCTGATTTTATATCTGTTCATTGTTTTTCTCTTTCCCTCTCTCCCTGCTCTGGGTCACTGCAAACCCAGGATATGAGTATCTATTTTAACTTTGTCAACATTAAGTTCCTGAATTATTGTGCTATGGCTTGATCTAATGACTTTTGTTCTTCAAAAAGATAAAATAAAAATTGTTATACATTCACTGGAGATTATACTTTGCATCTTGAATTATTTTTTAATTTTTCCTAGACTAGGTCTATGTGGAGGCAAGTTATTTAATGTTACTGGGTAATGGGAAGAAGTCACAGGTGCCAGTAAACCATAAGACTTAAAGAGAAATAAATGATTGTTTCAGTGTACTGCATTGCTAACATGATATTTGGTAGGTTATGGACAATAAATGTATTTCTAGGTTAATATTGTTTCATTGTTTCATGGTTTAATGAACGGTTGCTTATATTTTTTATTTTATTTATTAATTAATTTTATTGAGAGAGAAATAGCAATGAGACAGTTTCAAAACAGGTTAGTAGGACAGTTACAAAAATTAATACATTCATATTGTTGTCTTCATAGTATTTTTAGTGTAAGATGGAGACATAATATCTTGTTGAAATATTATTAGTACAAATCTTTCCCCTTATTGATCTCAAACTAGCTGTACATATATCCTAGCTAATTTATATATACAGATATATAATTTTTTTCACTACAAAATGATCCTTAATTTAGATATCCTTTTGTTTAGTTTTGTCAGAGATGGGTATTCCATTGCCATTTAAATATTGTAAATGCATACCCAAGATAAAATTGCCTGGTGTCTATTGAAGACCTTTAGGTAGGACCTCTGGAGAATGTCTCTGACTGCTGATCAACAACTTCAACCCCTTTCAGCCTGAAGAAGCCAGAGCGGTCATCACCCATACAACCTCATGGCAGTCCAGGTTACTTCTTCCAAGGGAAAATGTTGCAAGCAGCTGAATTAGATTAATAATATTATAGGCAATCAGACAGGGCTTGGACCTCAAGGAGACAGAATTAAAGACAAGGTGACTTCGCAGCTTGAGAGAGAGAGAGAGAGAGAGATGCTGCCCACTGTGTGCCAGACCTCAAGACAAAAGAGGGAACTACCTGGAGGATGTTATAGCTCAAGAGGTGGCACAACAACCAGTGGGGACATGGGAGATATTGCCTGTTCTAGAGTTCTAGAAAAACCCACCTACGGGGCAGGGGAGATGGCTCAGTGAAATAAGTGCTCCCCTGGTAAGCACAAGGGCTTGAGTTCAATCCTTAGTTTTGAAAAAAAAATTCACCTACTCAGACTCTGTTGTTAACTAATGTTGCTTGCTGTTTGAGTAGATCAGCAGTGGTGACCCCATGTCAAAATAATTTGATACAACATCACCACAAAGGGTCATGAATGCGTAAGACTTGAGAGATTTAAACATATGACAGTGTTGTTAAAAACCTCTTCTTTGGGGCCAGGGAGATGGCTCAGTGGAATAAGCACTTCTCTGGCAAGTGCAAGGGCCTGAGTTCAATCCTTGGTTCCACCAAAAATAAAAATTAAAAAAAAAAAAAGAAAACCTCTTCTTCGGTGAAATAGCAGAAAAACATGTAAAACAATTGGGGTGTAATGTAGCCAAAGGGGGAAAAATGGCTATAAAGATTTGTTAAAAGGAAAAACTGGAGACTATTCTTGATGCCTCTTCATACCTGCCTTAATTGGACCTGTTCACCTGTTTCTCTTGGCTCTATCGGGCCCTGTTTTATAAACTGTTTAACTAAGTATGTTCAAAAATCCAGACCATCAAGTTGATGGTGCTAAAATCTAACTAGGAACCCCTCATGCTCCTGGGACAATTATTACAACTTGGGATTTTTAGCTAAATCAATGATTTCATCCCCAGATAAAACCAGTGGAGAATGTAATGGGTCAACTCACATTTTAGACTATAAATGTAGATTTTGTTTTTTCTGTTGTATAAATGTATATTCACCAACTGTTCTAGGTTTAGTAAATAGTAGCTGTTTCTTGCTGTTTCCTACCTCACCAATTCTTGTAACCCTCATCAATTCCTGTTAACAAAGTTAGCTTACAGAGATGACCAAAAGGAAATTAAATGGGCTTTAACTTCTTGTAACCTTGGGCTATGCAAGACTGCATGCAAGTACTCAGGTGCAAGATAACCAGAAACTAAAAGAAAGCCCTGGGAAATCTAGTTTGGGTAGCGGTTACACTGACCCTGAAAGCATTGCTTTGTGCCAGACAATGAATATGTTTACAAAATGTGGTTCCATGTTTTAAAAACCCCTGCTTCCTGGGCTGGCTGCCTTTTGGTCCTCTCCCGCATGAGGGCTGATCGGGGGCCCTGAGCTCTGTAATAAATGGCTTTCCAAATTCCAAAAAAACCCCTCCAAAACAAACAAAAAAAACCCCAAATATTTTAGGTGCATGATTTCAGCAAAATAATTCAAGATAATCCAGCAGACCATAATAGTAGACGGTTATCCGTAGGACTGGCAATGTCAGAATCTGTTGACTTGATCCTTTTACAGCTCAGCATATTAATATATCTCTATGTTTTATACCTTGTGTTTATATTTTTCTGATGAATGGTTAAGACCAAGATAGAGCAAGATTTATATAACAAAAAAGTAACTTTTTTTTATCTGACAAGGTCAGTCAAACCCCCTCAATATTTACCCTGAAACCATGTACAGCAGTTTGAATTTTAAGCCCAAGAGAAACTATAGTTGGAATCAAAGTACATAGAAATTTTCAAATGTAACACTTTAGTGAAGCAGATGCAATCACTGTTCCTATTAGTCTTTTCATGGGCTAATAGCTCAATTTTTTTAGTGCTGAATAATATATCATTGTATAGATTCATTACATTGCATATACCCATGCATCTACTGAGGGACATCTTGGCTAATTCGATGTTTTTCAATTTGTGAACAAAGTTTTTCAGATTATGTTGTAGGTTTTTGTGTAAACATATATTTTCAAACAATTTGAATAAGTAAGTGCAGTAGAATTGATAGATCATATGGTAAAGGTATGGTTAGTTTTGTGAGAAATAGCCTAACTAACCTCTAAAAGGACTTACACATTTCCATTCATATTAGAATAAATGAATTCTTACCATTCCATTTTCTTACCAGGAAATGTTCTGTTTTTTTTTATTTTTGCACTATTTTAATTTACAATTGTCTGATAACTTACAATGTTGAATATCTTTTCATATGCTTAATTTTCATCTGTACATCTTCCTTGGTGTGATGTATGTTCAGATTATTACTCAAATATTAACTGAATTATTTTCTTCTTGTTGATTTTAAGAGATTGAGGAGTACAATTTTGGATATAGTCCTATATCAGGTGTGTGTTTTACAAAGATTGTCTCCCATTCTGTGACTTGTCAATTCATTCTACAAACTGCATCTTTCACAAAGAAAAAAAGAACTCTAAATTATAAATTGTTTTTATGAATGTCTTCTTGACACTTGATTTAAACAATCTTCATCAAATCCACTATCACCTAGATTTTCTCTTATGTTATATTCAAAATGTTTCATATTATTGAAATTTTCCTTTAGATCGATGCTTAATTTTCTATTAGTTTTTGGGAGTGGAATATGATTTATGCATGGATTCTAATTCAAATGTTTTTACAATTGATTTGCCATGTAAAAATAATGTCATTCAGTGAAACAGGAAAATCATACAAACTGATAATATTATCCAAATAAGATTTAGAAATAAAATTTAATCTAAAGGAAATTAGAGCAAAAGGAGTCTGACGAAGAACTTTTACTTTCAATTTATATTATGTTATGTTTTCATGATCTCATTCCAGATGAATGCATTTGAAATTAGAAAATATGAATAAACATTTGTAAGAGAAAATTCTACCCACAATTATATACTTAAGGAGAGTAGAAGAGAGGATCTATGATATAGCTAACGTTCCTCACCCAAATCAGTTTATATGCAAATTTCCTGAGTGAGGGGTAGTAAGATAGCTCAGTGGCCTAAAGTGACTTACTAGGCAATCTTAGGCAGGTATTACAGGAATCACAGTTCAGTCCCTGGCACCACATGCCATGCCAGCCTCACCCCCAGTGAGGGCTGAGCAAGCTACCAAAAAAAAAAAAAAAAAAAAAAAAGCAAAGAAAAGAGAAAAAGTTTCTGAGTGATTTTAGCAGTTGAGTTACTTAGTGTGTCACAGATTTTCCTTATCATTTTGAGCTATTTGAATTATATCAGAAAGATAAATATGAAGAAAACATTATTACACTGGAACAAGAAATATGATATGGTGCCCTGACATGTGATAATTTTTATAACAAAGATTATGAATTCTCTAAGAGAAGTCAACTCATAATTTTGCAAATGTATGTCAAATGAACTGAATCAAAGATAGTTCTTTAATTATTCAGTTTTGCAATGCATACAAAAATTACCAAAAGTAAACCAAGGAAATATAGAATAATACAAAAAGAAAATCACACATGTACATTTTTCTAGTGAAGCCTATACCATGTTTCTAGAGAAGAAATTGTCCAGATATTATTCAGTGCACTATTTAGAGCTTTCAATTATACAACCAACCTGCTGTGGCACATGTGCCATAGGTTTTGCTACCAGTGGGCTACCTAATCAATGCCTTTGAGGTAATACGTGAATATCAAAACTGCTGCCAAATTTCTAATTAAAGAAAAAGAAAAGGACAATATTGTAAGATGAAGCTTGTGTGGGCCATTGTAAATTCAGAGTAAATATTGAGAAAAAGAGGCATAAGAATGCAAAGCATCTCAAGGGTGATATAAAGGGAGATATATTTGTAATACCAAAAGGAATGTTATCTCATCTTTCAGGTGTCAACTTTGGAGGACAAAGCTCAAGATACCACAGCCTTAAACAAAATTTTGGGCCGGGGAGATAGCTCAGTAGAAGATTCACCCAGGTGTGTCAAGAATTCAGCCTTATGTATTTATTGTGATTATTGACCTTTAAATTTTCATATATTAAACAACTAATTGAAAGTTTTTACAGGGAGGAAATCTATACAGACTTGAAACATTTTGCTGCCAAATAATTCTCCATTCTATTGCTGTGCAAGCATGAAATGTGGTTACATATACAGCTGTCATTTTCATTTATTGTTAGAACTACCTATGTTTTATTGTTTCATTTCCCAACTAGACTGACTGTTTATTTTAGGCAGATACTGAGTTTTATTCTTTTTATTCCCTACTGAACTTAATGTATGACAAAAAAAGTTTAAAGTAAAAAGCAAAAATACAAAAAAAAAAAAAAGATACCACAGCCTTATTTGTGTATCAGTTTCCATTTGCCATTATGGTTGTCTATCATGCATTTTGGTAATTTACAATGAAAAGCAAAACTTGGTGTTCATGTTTTTGAAATGGTATATCACAGTGGATCCTACAGGAATTCTCAGGTGTCCTGAACAAAGACTTGCATAAGACACACAGAGAAGGAATGGGAGAATGTAGGTCAGAATATCTTCTGTTCTGTTGTATAAGATAGTCTGTGACAGGTTCATCAGTTAGGTTGTTGCTCTATTTATCATTTGGAAGAAGTTTTTTAAAGGAGTAGTATTCCTGTTTTCTCTGTGAAGAAGAAAACATCATAAAGAGGGATATTAGTTAAACTACAAAAAGCTTTAAAGTCACAGGACTAGAAAGATTATTCATATTATGGATCCAATTAAAAACAGGAATTTCATATAATTCATGTGCCCATTTATTCTGTGGTGAATCAAGGGTCATTAGTGATTCTCCTTGTCTGTATCCAGAGGAGTACTGGAGTCTTACTTTATGATGATGAACCTCAGATATTACAGAAGCCCACAAGAATAGTTTTCTTATGTTGGGTTGTTCTTTGCGTCAGGTATTTCAGGTAGGCTGGTTTTATCATAGAAATATAAGTCTATGTTCCTATTACTGACAACTTACTGCAGTGGCATCACTGAAAATGAATCCTTATTTTTTGTCATATTAGTCTGAAGAAATCCTTTCTTTTCAAGTTTCATTAAATATTTGGTCTCTGAATCAGGTACTACATGAGTCTGCTTGGTCAGAAGCTGGCAACATTTTGTCTTATAGTTATGTGTCTTGTTGTACTCAACCCTATGGAAGGCTTGTGGAACCACTACCATATCAGCTGACTGAACAGGCCTCTCATATAGTATCTCAAAAGATTTCATATTTTTCTCAGTTTGGGGAATGTTTTGAATCATCATGAGGATGAATAGCTATAATCAGAGCCAATATTCAAAGATCTCATGGCTAAGTTTTTCCAGAGTTCAGTTTAGGGACTAGCTGACTTTTGCAACTTTTGCAGAAGACTGAGGTCAATATTAAGAATGGTGATGATACATTACATCTAAATTGTTTTCCCGAATTGGACAGTTGCTCCCAATTTCAGTAGCATATTGCTTCTTAGGGAAAGGGACATCGTGGGATAATTAGTAACTCATGGTTGAACAATTGACCTTCAAATTGGCCTGCCAAATTGAGAGAAAAGAGTTAAGCCACTTATATATCTGCAAGGAATTAAATTTCCTTACCAATGACAACTAGTGTCATCTGGGCTCCTCATAGGTGATGAAGATGGGCATGGATAGGGGCATTATGATTTGCCCTATGATTCTTCAGTCATTTTTGTCAGTGTGGAAAAAGAGGTATTTTGCTGCTCTAGCCCCTCTCTGCGAGCAGGGATAATCAAACCTCTAGTGCCATGAATCAGCCATATCAAACATCTGACACTGGGCTTGGGGAACATCCACATATAAAACAAGTGTTCTTTTCTTGGTTGGCCCTGAGTTTTCCCTTGAACAACTTGAGTCTGCTTAAGGCTCAAACATTTGTGACAGCCATAATTTTTCTGTCTTTGCTCTCATCTCTTTTTTACCTTCATCCAGATCCCAATTGTTCAACTCATGAAAGACTACATCAAGGAAGTAAAACAAAGAAGTATTGGGAAGCATGTAAGTCTTTGTAATTTATACCCAATATCTGGGGCTTATTGATTAATGAAATGCTGCCCCCCATTGGAAGATGAATCTGAGTTTTCATATACTTGGGAAAGTTCAAGTGGGCTAGGAACAATAGCTGGATTTTTTCCTATTTGCTCTATGTAACTTCTTTTAGCTTTTCTAAAACAAAAATATTTAATACAAGGTCTACAGAATCTTACTACAAAGATCAAAATCCTAGTGATTCTCCTGTTTTCAGCCTCCCAAGCACTGGGATTACAAGTGCATGCCACCACTCCCTGTTTCAGTAGCTGGTTCAGCATGTCCCAGGGACAGAGCTGGCACCACAGCATGCTGTGAGTCAGAACCCAATCCCTGCTTCTGCCTAAACAGGCACTTTAATCCACTTAGGTATCTGGCCAGGCCCATTTAGATTGTCATAATTAACAGGTTTTGTAATGTATCTTTTTATTATGATTATGAGTGTGCATAACTTCAGAATTCATGTAGAGTCAATCTGCAGTTTTATTGTCCCAATTTGGTGCTGCTGAGGAACAATAATCTTTGTTGGCAATTTCTTTCTCCTTTTAACACATATCGTTCATCTTGAGATCTATTCTTTTATGGAAATCTTTGTTTTCCATCTGGGTATATAGAAGGACTAAGAGAAACTGGAAAACTCATCATGAAACATCAAAAGCAATGATCAACCTCAGGAGTGAGGGAGCTTGTTTGCTTTAGGCACTGAGGTCTAGTTTTCCCTACACACATTTGATCGATTTCCTAGCTTCCATGGCTCCCAACATATCCACCTTTTTCTTTTCTTTTGTCGGAGATGGATGTTCTACTGCAGTAAGAGAAGATGTATCTGGAGAAGTCTTTAAAGGACCTTTTCATACTTGATGCCAGTCCAAAGATTGTTGGTACTTGAATTCAGTAAAATAACCCAATATAGACCAATAGTCCATAATAGGAATGAGTTGTCAACACATCTGGCAATTGTCAGAAATTGTTGACTTGAACCTTTTACAGCTCAGAATTATTACTATAGCTTTATTTGTTATGCCTTGTGGTTACACTTTTCTGCTGGATGGTTAAGACTAAGTTAAAAGAACACCTATATAACTAAAAATGTAACTCGATATCTGACAGGGTCAGTCAAGTCCCCTCAGGATTTATTCTATCCTGTCTGGTTAAAGACAGCTATTAGTCACTAGGAAACCTTGTATCACATGTTACTAACTTTGAAAAACTATAAATAAAATACCATTTTGTTGTAAAAAATATATATGCATATATACACAAATAGTTAAGATAGTATACAGCTGCTTTCACTTAGTTCATTGAGAAGAAAGGTTTGTACTAATATTGTTTAAACAAGATGTCATATTGACATCTTGTCCTATCAATAACTACTACAAAGAGAATAGTATGCAATGTAGTAATTATTGTAACTGTCCTACTAACCTATTATGAAACTGTTTCATTACTGTTTTACCTTTTTTCTCATTAAAAAATATAAAAATAAACAAGAAAATAAAAAGAAAGACTGTATAAACAAAGAAATCCTGAATGAAGAATGTTAATATACAGCAAGCTACAAATGATTACATGAATAAAATGCAACTAGTGTAGAAAAAAAAAGTAACGGTCAAACTTTGAAAACCATCTGGAACCTTTTGAAGGTATTCTGAAAAACACCCAAAATATTATTTGTGTTGTTGGATATCTTCAGCTGCAATTGGAAGCCTGATTTAAGTCATCCCTTCTCCTGGGGTCTCTCGTAAACTGTGAGATGTAACGGTACAAAACTCCATTGTAAGATACTACAAGACTTAAACTGATTCTCTTATGTTCTGTGTTCACTGACTATGGAGAGAAAACATTCACTAAGTATTTCACAGAGAGCAAATTGGTCAAGCAATGGCCATGGCTCATCCACGTGGCTGACACTGACAAAGGATCTTCAAACTGCAGTACACGGTTTCAGGATAAATCCTGAGGGGATTTGAGTTAGCTTGTCAGATACCAAAGTTACATTTCTTCTTGTATATATATTGCTTTACCTTGGTCTTCATCATCCAGCAGAAAAATATAAAAACGAGGTATAAAAAGTAAAGTAATATTAATATGCTGAGCTGTAAAATGCTCAAGTCCACAATTTCTGACATTGCCTGTCCTACAGATAACCCACTACTATTATGGACTACTGGATTCTACTGGAATATTTTGCTGAATTCATGCACCTACAATATTTAAATGACAATGGAATACCCATCTCTGAAAAAACTAAATAAAAAAGGGGGATAAAAATGAAGGAACATTTTGTATGTGTATATTCAAAATAGAATAGATATGCAACTACTTTCTCAATTCAATGAATAGAAAGATTTTTACTAATAGTGTTTTTGGACAGGATATCATGTCTCCATCTTGTACTATGAATAACCACTAAGAAGAGAACAATATGTAATGTATTAATTATTGAAAAAAATAAAAATAACAAAAAGACTTGAATTGGGGAACATGATGATTTATCCAATGAATGAATTTCCAAGACACCTGTGGAGGATGAGTCCGATCCACTGACTTGAAGATTATAAGGAGTAGGTTGAACCGACTATTGAGTGTTGTTTCTTTAATTAACCAGATAAGAGAAATCCATATCCCATAATAAACAGGTAGGGGTTTAAGGAGAGGTTTTTCAATAAAATCAATCTCCTGTTTGTAGGTATTTTTGAGTGCAGTGTCTCTTGGGCCATTGCAGAGGTTTTATCCTTAAAAATGTCACAAAATCATAAATATAAAAGATGTCATGCAACCTTTTGAACAAAAAGGCATAACAGAAGAATCATATTTTAATTTATCCACCACTTACCACTTTTGAATTTTTAATGGAGCCAAACAGTACTGAAAGATGATAAGTGTTTTTTGCACAGATTATTAAGATTGAATGGCACCCTCACTAACTATATATGCTGATACATGGGAACTGAGCGACTGCACCGAAGATAGCAATGTGTAACACTGGGGTCATGCTTGGAATGTCTGTCATTCTGGTCATCTAAATTTGTACTTCTTGTCGTGACATACCAATTACAGCCAGACTGTATCTCAAGTAAATGTCTTTTTTTAAAATAGATGTTCCATCTTATGCCTAAAACGTTTGATATTCAGACAGATAGCGATGTCAAACCCACCTGCATATGCTTCATAAGCTTATCTTCTGGAGGGTTAACAACTTAAGTTTACAGACCAAAAATTAGAGAAAAAGAAGGGTTGCAAGGACAGCCAACATTTTGGCCCTAATATTTCAAGTTCAGTGAAGACTCAGGACATAGGAGAACCTGTATTGCAGCATCATGTAACTCAGTTGTGTCCCAAATTTTCTGATTAAGGAGATTATGGGGACACAGAGGAATGTGATAGATAATGTAGTGTGTGCCTAATGAGAGTCACATGGAAAAAAATTCTCTCAGACTTTCACAGAGAGCAAATTGGTCAAGCAATGGCCATGACTCATCCACATGTCTGACATTGACAAAGGATCTACAAAGTGCAATACAGGGTTTCGGGATAAGTCCTGTGGGGGTTTGACTGAACTTGCAGATACAAAGTTACATTTCATGTTACATAAGTCTTGCTTTATCTTGGTCTTAACCATCCAGCAAAAGGATGTAGAAACAAGGTATGAAAAGTGAAGCCATGTTAATATGCTGAGCTGTGGAAGGCTCAAGTCATCATATTTGGACATTGCCAGTACTCTGGATAACCCACTACTATTGTGGAGTAGTGGAATCTATTGGAATATTTTGCTGAATTCATGCATCTACAATATTTGTATGGCAGGGGCTGGGGAGATGGCTCAGTCGAATAAGCGCTTCCCTGGCAAGCACAAGGGCCTGAGTTCAATCCCTGGTTCCAATATATATATATGGCAATGGAATATCAATCTCTGACAAAACTGAACAAAAAAAGGTGATATAAATGAAGGGCAATTTTGTTTCTGTGTATACAAAATAGGATAGATATATAGCTATTTTCTCTTAATTCAATAAGAAGAATGATCTGTACTAACAATGTTTGGACAGGATATCATGTCTGCATCTTGTGCTGTGAATGACTACTACAAAGACAACAATATGCAATGTATTAATTGTTGCAACTCTCCTACCAACCTGTTTTGAAGCTGTCACATTGCAATTTTTATGAATAAAATTCATAAAAAAGATTAAATTATTTTCCACTTTTTAAAAACTTAGATTAATGGTGAGGTGAGTGGGATCTTCAGGGTGTTTGCCATGGTGCTTCCTTCATAGGGTATATAGAGGCAAGACTAACTCTTGAGTCCTTTGGAGGATATCTCTACGAAAAGACAGACACTCTTTGAGCTCTGGGATGTCTCCCAAGAAAATCAAATTTCACTATCATGTCCCTGGGAAAGCCAAAAGCAATAATGACACTTTTGTCCTTAGACTTCCCTATAGCCCATGGCTCACTATGACTCCTTTGGGCTCAGAGAGGAGCAACATACTGGATCTGTCTAAACACTTTAAAAACAACATCTCACCCTTTGGATCCAATTATAAATTGCATCCACAATAATTTTTAAGCAATAAAAATAGAAATCTATGCATCACCATTTAAGAAAAAGAACTATTTTTATCTGTATATTCAAAATAGGACAGGTATAGTGACTTTCTCTTAATTCAATGAATAAAAACATTTTTACTAATAGTGTTTGTGGACAGGATATCATGTCTGCATATTGTACAATGAATAACCACTAAGACAAAATTTGCAGTGCATTAATTATTGAAACTGTCCTACTAATCGGTTTTGAAACTGTCTCATTGCTATTTGTTTCTCAATAAAATTATTTTATAAAAAGAAAAAGACTTGAAATTTTCCACATATCACATAAGGTTTGATCTGTTATTTATTGAGTAAGAGACTCTTGTTCTACTTTTGCATACTTACATTTAGTTAGTTTGAACTTCCTTGTCTGTTTCTTCGTTCTTCTCAGTCCTCCAACACATAAATGGTCCTAAATTAATTTGAGAGTTTATTAGAAAAAAACAAAGTGTAGATCTTCATTTCTATTACCTCTCTAAATCAATCCCCAGATTGAAAGTGGTAACAAGGAGGAAGCCCATGTCTTTTCTGATATAGATATAGGTAAATGTCACTAGAGGAAAAGCTAAATGAGACTTTGAACATGGTGAACACAAACTAGGGTAGGCAATGTAGGAGGTTGTTGACTTGAGCCTTTTATATCTCAGCATATTAATATGGCTTTACTTTTTATACTACAGATAACCCACTACTATTATGGACTACTGAACTATATTGGATTATTTTGCTGAATTTATGCACCTATAATATTTAAATGACAATCGTATCTCCATCTCTGATAAAACTAAGCAAAAAGGGAATATAAATGAAGGACTATTTTGTATCTGTATATACAAAATAGCTATGATAGTTATACAGCTACTTTCTCTTAATTCAATGAGAAGAAAGATTTGTACTAAGAGTGTTTGGATATCATGTCTTCAGCTTGTACTATGAATAACTACTTTGAAGACAACAGTAGGCAATGTATTAAGTATTGTAACTGTCCTACTCACCTGTTTTGAAACCATCTCATTGCTATTTGTTTACCAATAAAATTAATTCAAGAAAAGGGGTAGGCTGGGCATGTGGCCACTTAAACAGGAGACCAAGTTTCTGATACCTATCCCCCCAAAAAAGAAAGAATTAGAAATCTAAATAAATTATATGGGAGAGCAAAAATGTGGAAACAAGAGAGACAGATTAAACTGGGGATCACAAACCCACATGGAATCTGAATGGTGTGTGCAAGTTTCCTGCCCTTGCTGGAGCTTTAAACGGCTGATGTCCTAGAGGCTTTTAACTGCTACTCATGACTGTGTCATGTAAGCAAAGAGATAAAAATGGAAAAAGAAAAAGAAAAAAAAATCTCACAAAGGTTCTTCCCTACTGACTGACTTTCCAAGGAATAGATGTCCAGAAGAAAGAACTGGTCAAGACATCCCAGAAAGCTAGTGGTGTTAGAGTTATTGAATGTTAAAAAAGAAAAAAAAAAAAAGAAGAAGCACACTCAGCACAGTGAGAGCAGGATTGCAAACAGACTCATAGTGGCCATGGGAATAAATGAAGTGTGTCTTTTCCACCTGAATTTCTGTCAATTGGCTTCTCCCATAAGGCATTGAGACAATTTTCCTATCAAAAACTCACTTAGCTTGGCACCAGATTTAAACTTTTACATTGAACAATTTGTTGTATTTGATGTACATGAATAACTGAAAATAACATTTTTATTGATTCTGTGCACACAGTTCTTAGAAGCTGCACAATTATCCTGCACGCTGTGTTTTGCTCATCTCCCTTGGGTCTCCTTGACTTTGATGTATTTTTCCCAGTGACTTAAAACATTTTCCTCCAGTCCTAATCTCCTACTTAAAAAATAGAATAACACTGATAGTAATACATAGAGTCACAAGAATCATGATACAAAACGTGCATCAGAGAAATTCTCATTTTCATGAAAATAATTTGTGATATATATATATATATATAGATAGATAGATAGATAGATAGATAGATATATTTACTGATTTCACTAAAATTATTAAACAATTTATGTTGAATTATTTGGAAATGCGAACATGAGCACTAACAAAGAGTTTTATTTCTTTCTTGACTAGACCTCTAGGTGAATACATAAGAATAATGTAGTAGTAATCAATGTGTTACACCTTTGTTTGATCAAAGTTTCATTGTATTATTCTTGAGGAGATAGAAAAATAAGCATTATTTAATACTGATGTTAAGAGCAGTAATATAGCTCAGCGGCATAGTGGCTGCCTGGCAAGTGTGAGATCCTGAGTTCAATTTCCAGTATAGAGAAAGTAAATTAAAAGCAATAAGATAGATGTTAACACCTAAGTGGCTGAAGAAAAGATTTCTGGAACTCTATCAATCTGGAGTTTATTCACCAATATCATCATGCTATGAATATTTCTTCTGCTACAGTAGTTTTCAAGAAGACTATCCATAGCATTTAGTTATGTATATGATGTTCAGCTAAACATAAGTCTTAATATATAATAACCATTTTTTTGATATTTGAATCAAGCCCAAGGTTTTATACTAGTAGGTATGTGCTCTATCACTGATATAAACACTCAGCCCAAGAACCAAAAATATATTTCTGATACATCAAGATTAACTGATTCGGACAAAATTTATTAGAGGTACATGTAAAGTTCTACAGCTGCAGAAGTCTTTTTATATTATTGTTGGAAAGCTGATTATTCAAAAACAAAATGTGGTTGTGAAAATTTAGCTGAATTTACATATTAAAAGTGGCTCAGTATTTCCAACCAAGTAAATGCCACAGGTTCACATAACAGTCTTAGAAGTGAATGATCTACATTGGAGAGATATGTGTTCAATAATGCTAAAAATATTTAAGTAGGAGCAAGAAAATTTGTCATTACTCTTGGGAAGAAATTCAATAATTCAATGAAAGATTCACATGGATAATCACAGTAACTTTTATGATTCCAACTGACTTGACAGTAAGTTTTAATAAGTACAACTTTATTGTTTGGAAAGCTACTTAGTGTGTTTAAAGAACATATTGAAAAAAATGCATCTGGGTTGAGTACAAAAAATGTTCTCAAGCTTTTTCTCCTCACTAGTTCTTTATTTTGTTATCACAGATACATACAGACAGGTATTGTCAAACAAAATCATTCCTTGTTGTTCTATGATAGAGAAAATTATTAATAAAGGAATGTTTCTTTTCACTGATTTTGAGGATATCACTGTGGATATAACAGTTAATTATTTTGTTATTTTATTTTACATTAGCTTAGATACTGGTATGTAAAGAGAGAGTAAAATAATTTAACAATTACCATCCTATTTATTGAGAGGAAGACAGATTTGAATGCTGACAGTAAATGAGGGACAAACATAATTTTTCAAATGCTACAATGAGATCTGAAATGTATAATTTAATAATTACTATCATTAATTTCAGGGTACTTAAGACTTATTTCTTTGGAAGTACTCAAGAGGAGGTGATGATTCCTGGTAAAATAATTTTCTTTGTTAAATTTTTATTTTGTTTTATTTTGAAGAGTAAAAACAAAAGCAAAAACAAATAGCAGCAACAAAGACAGTAACACAGTAATTTTCTCTTGCAAGCCATATGCTATATCATTAGTTCCTGTGGAATCACTATATTATTTAGAAACCATAAGATTGATATCAATTAGTGAATAATGAATGATTTATCTATTGTTGAAAGTGGAGTATTCAGTATTGCTGCTAAAATATTTCTATTTCACTCTCCAGTTCTATTAATATTTGATTGATATATTCATATATTAAAATATTAAATGAATATAAATTTACTTATTATATCTTGTTGAATTGACCCCTTTGCCATTATATGACTATCTGTTTTCACAATTATTATTGAATAAAAAGCAATGCTTTGTGGAATTAAATACAGTAACTCATGATTTATTTTAGTTATCATTTGCATGGGATATCTGGATTAACTTTCAGACTTTCTTTTGGCTTTTAATTTCTGTCTTACTCATTTCTAAACGATAAAATTACTGGAGTAATGTTACTAATGGTCATTTTTATCTACATTTTGAATGTATCATCCCATATTCCTATCCAAAAGGTTTCTGCTGAGAAAAATGCCAACAGTCCGGTAAAATTCTGTTTGTATATACTGCGTGACGTTTTTCATGTTGCTTTCAATATTCTCTGTTGTACTTTTGCAAATTTGGTTATAGTATCTAGGTGAAAATCATCTTATGTTTAATAGTTCTGAATTCTTTAGACTTTTCGAACTAGATCCTTATTTCTTTTTTTGGCTTGGGAGGCTTTTTAACATTATTTCTTTCAATAAGCATTTTGTATCTGTATATACAAAATAGTTAGGATAGATATACAGCTACTTTCTCTTAATTCAATGAGAAGTAAGATTTGTACTAATAGTGTTTGAACAAGATATCATGTCTGCATCTTGTACTATGAATAACCACTACAAAGACAATGATATGCAATGTATTGATTATTATAACTGTCCTACTATCCTGTTTTGAAACTGTCTCATTACTATTTGTTTATCAATAAAATTAATAGGGGCTGGAGAGATGGCTCAGTGGTCTAAAGCACCTACTTAGAACAAGCTTAGCAAAAGCATCAGAGACCGCGGTTCAATCCCCCAGCAC
>NW_004524639.1:10731981-10738208 GCF_000260255.1 Octodon degus
AAAAAAAATAAAATTAATAAAAAGAAATTAATAAATAAGCAGTTTGTTCCCCATTTGCTCTTTCAGAAACTTCTATATTACATGTATTTGTGTGATGATGTTGCAAAATTTCATATTTCTTTATCATTCATTTCATTTTTTTGGTCAGGCTGCATTATTTTAAATGATCTTTATTAGTTTTGTATTCTGCTTTATTAAATTTGTACCTCAGTTTCTTTGTTGAATTATTCACATTTGAAATTGTTGTATTCAAATCCTGAATTTTTTTTATTCCTTTCATGGTTTCTATTTTTGTTACATTTTATATTTTGTTTATTCAGTAATTATTTGGTTTTACTTATTTTTGTGATATATATCATAATATATGTATATATATATACATATTCATAATATTTAATAGAGGTGAATGATGGTATCATCTGTTAACATTATAGCCATTGTCATAATGTCTTGTTATGCATTACTTATATATGCTAGACAAATTTATGTCATACAATAATACAAAACAATAACACTAAGCTCACTTCTCATGCCCTCATACCAGTATTGGGCCCTTAACTGCCTGGGCCTAAGCTGGGTGTTTTTCAGCATTTATAAGCATTTCAGCATAATTGTAAAGCATTTGGACTGTGGAAAACTACACAAAACATGTATTAAGTGCATACTAATTGATTATGATAATATGTTACTATGTTACTCATTTGTGTAGTATTTTCCTGTGCTTGATATTATACTCCTGCCACTTATAAAAGTTTTGCCATAAAACAGCATAATATGTTATATTAGTATCAGCCTCATACTTTTTTTTTTTTTTTGGTGGAACTGGGATTGAATTTAGGCCCTTGTGCTTGCCAGGGAAGGGCTTATTCTACTGAACTATCTCCCCAGCCCCATCATACAACTTACGTTTACCACGTCTTTTGACATCTGAAGAGGCCATTTTTTTGAGGTACCAGGGAGAACCCTGTGCTTGCCAGAAAAACACACTTATTCTAATGAACTATTTCCCCGCCCTGAGCCCATGTTGATTGATTGATTTATAACATACAGGATTGTGTAAGTGTAATTTATAATGATCTCACAATGACAAAATTTCTTAAAAATACATTTGTGGAAACATATGTTTATTGTTATGTGATACATACTTGTATTTTCTTTTCTATTATCTTGTAACTCATTAGAATACCTTATAAAATTATTTTGAGTATTTGAATGTTTTGTCAAACAATTTATAAATGTACATCTCTTTAGAGAAAGTAACTAGTGTAATATTTCATTACTTTTGTGATGTCATTTTTCCCAACTAGTTATGTTCTTGTAGCTTTCAGTTGGTGTCAGTAAAGTAATAAACATTTATTTCAATCTTTATAGGTGAGTTTTCACAGAGAAAATCCTTCACTTGTTATTTTGTCTAGTTTCTAGGAATACCACATACAGAACTTATCATATGGTTTGGCGTGGAGGTTTGGGTTTCAGACAATAGGGCATGGCACCTCAGTCCACAGGGCTCAGCTTGTTAGCTCAGTTTGTGTCAGCAGGCTTAGAGCCCCATTGCACTCATCTTTGTGTTGGTCCATGAGGGTGAGTTTGATGCTTGTGTCTATGAATTGTAGTGTGGAACAAGACTCAAGTAAGGTGTGCCTGACAACTGAATAAATGAGGAAAAGTGTAGGATTTAGGTCTTCTATAGAAAGTCACCATCTCAATCCATTGATTTTAGCCCATTGGCTAAGTCTATAGCAATAGGCCCAGCAACAGAGTCTTCTACCATAGGCCTGGTGAAATTTAGACCCATGTTTGCAGATATGAGGCCTCTGTCTAAAAGTGATTACCTGAGACTAAGGCTACATGAGCTTGCTGGGTCCAGGCTGTGAGAACATTAATTAGTCATGGTTGGGATCACTAGTCTGAATTTATTGTGGGTGTCCTGAAGTTTTAGCTAATGAAAATCAGCTCTGAGCTTGATTTAACAGAACATATTTTCTTTTCTGTTTATGTAAGCGTTGACTCAGAAACAGAGCAATCTGAAGAAGGCATAAATGTTACATTCACTTAAGAAAGCCTAAATCCCAAAGTTAGGGGAACTCTGGAGACAAAATTTCAGATACGTGGTTTGTACTCATAGATAAAATATGAGCCCTCAATATAAACTTGCCAGGATGCTTCCTGCCAGCAGATACATGCATAGCTCTGAAGTGATTCTGGAGCTTTATGTGGCAGATTCAGCCTGAAGTCTAGGTATTTAAGGGTCAATCTGGATTAGGAAAAAGACTAGAACCTGGATCCCTGTTACAAATTACATATCAAATGTCCTCCCTATCTCTCATATTTTCATAAGTGAGGTTTTTAGAGGTGGGTTGGATCAATACATCAATTCATTTATGAATTCATAGTTGAACATGCTCTTAGGAACTTGGGCCTGGTTGGAATACACAGGTCACTGGGGTCATAACATGAAAAGGTGTATTTCTGGATCTCTGAGATTATACCCTCTATCTTTGTGTTTCCTGGACACCACAAGAAAAACAGTTTTCCTTTAAAGGGGATCCACTATTCAGTTTCTACCTTAGAAGCGGCCAATTATAGATTGAATTTTCTGCAGCACTGATTCAAGTAATTTACTTTTTTTTTAAATTGTGGGTGCCAGATATTTGGTCCCAGCAATGGGAAAAACTAATACAGAAATTTGGTACTAGTGAAGCGGGGTTATTGTTGTGATTGCATCTGATGATGTAGTTCATAGTACTTTAGAAATTACCTGTGAAATGTACTTTTAAAAGTTTGGATATGCTAACTACTACAGCCTTAGAATGACAGAAACAGAAAATGATAGGAAATGCTGGTGGGTGCTCAGAAGACCATAATTTTTATGGGAATGTGGACAGTAAATTCCAGGGTCAGGAGACTTTAGGTGGAAATAATAACTCTTTGAACTAAGAATTTAGGCCATTCATGTTATATTCTGGCATGGAAATTGATTATGTTTTGCCAAAATCCTGAAATTTGTAAAAGCATTAATTTAAAGATGAAACACTAATCAATATGCTGGGGCATATTTCAAGGCTTCCCAACAACTAATCTATATGATAGATACTGCTGTTTACTTCCAGAAAATTAAATGGAATAATTAACTGTGAAAATTGAGAGAAAAAAAAACAGGAGAGCAAAAACAGGAAAAATTTCACATTATCCAGAAAGTAGTCATCTATAGATATGGGGCCAATGAAGGGGCAGTTGATTAAGGTTTGCAATAAAAACCAACCAAATTTGATGTTCGTTTAACTCATGATGATAGATATTGGGCTAGGTTAAACCTTTGACATGCAGATAGACAGTTTATCTGCACTATTTGTTGAAGAGGATACATTTTATCCAGTAAAAAATTTGATCTTTTTGTAAAACATATCATAACTGAATTTTCCTGAAGTTGTTTCTATTTCTTCAATTTTTTCCATTGATATATGAGTCTATTTTTGCAAATACCATGTTGTTTTTATCACTGTAATTTTGTAATATAATTTGATGTCCAGGATTGTGGTGTGTCCTGTCTTCTTGCTTCCCAGAGTTGTATTTTTCTATTCTAGTTTTCTTCTGTTTATGTATGAATTTTAGAAATGCTTTCTTGTATAAGGAATGCTATTGGTATTTTGATTGGGAGTGCAATAAACACATAGAGCAGTTTTGGAAAGATAGACATTTTGAATATATTTGTTCTGCCTATCTAAGAACAGGTAATGTCTTTTGACATTTTTTGATAGCTCTTCAAACTGCTTCAATAAAGATCTTCAATGAAATTCCATAGTTTTCTTTACACAGGCTTTTCATTTCTCTGGTTAGGTTAATTCCTAAGTATTGCATTATTCTTCATGCTATTGTGAAGGGTATTGTTTCCCTAAACTTCATCTCAATTAATTTATGACTGGTATACAGGATCTCAATAGATATTTCAATGTTGGCAGTATGTTAATGAGTATTCTTTTTATCTGTGATCATTAAAAAGATAATTTTTCAAAGATATAAACACTAGTACAAAAAGTTTATCAACTAGAAGACAAAAATAAAATTCTTGAAGACACAGGTGTAAGCACAAACTTTCTGAATATAACTGTGTTTGTACAAGAAATAATACTAAGAACCAACAAAGAGGATCACAACAAATTTAAAACTTACATACAAAGGAAACCATTAACAGAAAGAAGACCCAACTTATGGAATGGGAAAAACACTTTCCCTGGTATTACTTAAATAAAATAGTAATACGTGAAATAGACAAAGAACTCCAAAAGTATTAACCCCTCAAATTTAAAGCCCAAATTAAAACCTGCCATCTGAAATGAACAGACATTTCTCAGATGAAGAATGCAAATGACTAATAAATGCATGGATTACCCTTCAACATCACTGACTGAGAAATGCAAAGTAAAACAACAATGATGCTTAACCTCACTCCATAAAGGATGTCTTACATCAATAAATCAAGCAATAACAAGTGTTGGCCAGACTGTGAAGAGAAAGGAACACATTTCCATTGTTAGTAGGAATATAAACTGATATAAATACTATAGAATCCAGTATGAAACTTCTGGACAATCTCACAGTAGAAATTTCATATGACACAGGTTTTCCCCTTCTATTTACTTTCCAAAAAGAATTAAAGACATCATATCAAAGTAATGGATATAGTATAGATCAAGTGTGGAAAATTGTACCTTGTCTTAGCACAAATGTTTCCCATTTTTGCTATTATACTGTTTTTCAAGTCATATATATTATTGAATCTGATGCAGGAAGAAAAGGAGATGGAAGGATGAAGGAAAAAGAAGGTAATTAAATTGAGTTATGTGCATATTCCAATCTTTTACAGTGAATGTAATCTCGTTCTGCAAACATGCATGGAGGAATAAAAATTTAAAAAAAGTGAACAAAGGATAAAGAAAGAAACAAAGATAGAAATCAATACAGAAAAAAAATCAAGAAAACCAAGAAATTTACACCAAGTTAATGGGCAAGATATCTTGAAAGCACTTCAGGAAATGGCCTGAATATATCCAACTCAGGGTTAAGGGTGTAAAAAGGACATTTTTTTCACAAAATTTTATTTACGTAGGATAGTATTTCCCCAAGTTCAGTTATTCAGACATTCATGGGCCTCTCTTTTGTCCTATGAGGCCAGTTTCTATTTAGACTGGTGGCAAGTGGTTGCACCATGCAAGTAAAATTAGTTAATCAGATGTAGATTGGCATAGTTTTGGAGTCATGGAGAATTCCCTTAGATATCAAAACAATGCATGAAATTCCAAGAAGAAAAGTATGAAATGGACATCTTTCCTGCCAAGAGCCCCTAAGAGGAAATGCTGGAATATATCAGCATGAGGACAGATCTGTAATGAAGACCTCAGCAATTTAAAGATGTAGGAACATAGAGTATTGGCTGAGGTACAGTGTGGGCAGAGAATAGATCTAACCAAACACAGAGGGTGTGGGTGCTAAAATCAGCAAAGGCATAAAAGCAGGCCTTCGCTTCTCTGACAAAACTAAACAAAAAAAGGGGATACAAATGAGGAACCATTTTGGACCTGTATATTCAAAATAGGATAGATATACAGCTACTTTCTCTTAATTCAATGAATAGAAAGATTTGTTCTAATACTGTTTGTGGATAGGATATCATGTCTGTATCTTGTACTATGAATAACCATTAAGAAGACAATATGCCTTCTTGTAGAGATGATAAATCCTCTGTTGCAATCATTTGAAATTAATAGCTCTATATCTTATAGTAGCACACCCGAGTCAATACATCATGCAGATTCTCAAACATTTAGCAGTTATCGAGTGGTGCCTCAGTGCAGGAGTTTAATTCATCCACAATTTTGGAAAAGATGGCCACAACCCTGTCTCTACCTGGATGCAGAGTCCATCAACAACAAAAAAAATGCTGTCAAATGTTTTTGTTTACAAAACAAATTGTTCATGAAAAAAAGCACTCAGGAACAAGGATACCACTGTATAGGACACTGTACTTTTTTTTTCAAAAATATTACCTCATTACTGTTGAACAGTTTTTATTAGGATGAGGATTTTTTATCCTTTTCTACTGATAATAAAAATGTTACTTTGAAAAAAAGAAGACAATATGCAATATATTAATCATTGAAACTGTCGTACTAACTGGTTTTCAAACTGTCTCATTGCTATTTGTTTCTCAAGAAAATTATTATTATTAT
>NW_004524639.1:10738308-10755257 GCF_000260255.1 Octodon degus
TATTATTTATTTATTTTTTTGCGGAACCGGGAATTGAACTCAAGCCCTTGCACTTGCCAGGGAAGTGCTTATTCCACTGAGCCATCTCCCCGGCCCCTCAATAAAATTATTTTTTAAAAAATTTAAAACTGAAGAAAGGGGCTGGTGAGATGGCTCAGTGGTCTAAAGCACTTACTTGGAACAAGCTTGGCAAAGCACAGGGACCATGGTTTGATCCCCCAGCACCACATGCCAGCCAGCCCCGCCCCCTGGTGGGCTGAGCTGGCCACACACACACACTAAAATAAATAAATAAATAAATGGAAAAAAATTAAAAAAATAATAAAACTGAAGAAAAATTATCGTAAGTGTCCTACTAACCTGTTTCGAAACTGTCTCATTGCTATTTGTTTCTCGATAAAATTAATTTTTTAAAAAGGGCCTGATGATGTGACAATGACATTGCATACTCATTCTGGTGTTGTTCCCTTATTTCAAAGATCACTCCCTCCATTCTGTGCTTGCAGAAGACATGATACATGTAACAGGAAACTGTTCTTCCTATCCTCTTCAATGTTTCTTTCTTATTCATCAGCTACACCTAAGTGTTATAATCTGTGTCCTGCGTTCCTTTGATCTTGTGAACTTTTTCTGTATGTAGATAATTATATAAATAATTGTTTGAATGAAGGAATGAGCTTTGGTGTATTCTAGCATCTTGCTGATGTCACAGTGAGGTATTATTTTCATATCTCTTCTATTAAGTTTATTGACATAATCTATATTTTGTCAATGAGTTGCAGTTGAAAAAGATTTATAAAGCAGAAGAGTGATGTAACACATTT
This sequence comes from Octodon degus, assembly GCF_000260255.1. Classification (NCBI taxonomy): domain Eukaryota; kingdom Metazoa; phylum Chordata; class Mammalia; order Rodentia; family Octodontidae; genus Octodon; species Octodon degus. The sequence goes on from NW_004524639.1 coordinate 10,739,133, forward strand.
TTCTTCATTATAAGAGGCAGCAATTGTTGATACTGGATTTGCTAGACATGACTAACTGTCTGTCAACTAGACTCCATCTATCCTTGTAAGTCACATATGTCAGAGCTGTAGGGAATATATGACATTTTCAGTTGTTTCCTACAGTTTCTTGACCATAACTGCCATAGTGATTCTGAAAGCCACTAGTGCCCTATAACTGACTTCCACACCTTTTCCTGGTTGGAAGCTTCTAACTGCCTGCATTAAATATCCCATTGTTTGAAATTTATAGAATAATATCTATATACACATAAATAATTAATAGTGTCATTATTAGATTTTAGATAACTCGTTTTGAGAAATATAATTTAACCATATATTCTTATGTGAATTATTCAATTCAGCAAACACATTTGCTTTCACTTTTTGAATGTTCATATTTTTTCCTCAAATATAATGAAAGTGATGAATGCTTGCAGCAGCTTATAATGACACACTTCAGTTATATACACAATCTTCTAAACATCGTGCTAGATTTCATTGTTATAATAATGTTGTACAGTATTTCATATTTTTACAGTCTTATAAAAGGAATTGCCTTCTTCACTCTGATGGCAAACACCGCTTTACATTTTATAGTAGGTATAATTTGATCGTGTAGAAAATTGTGTCATTTTATTCCACATCATGATATGTTATAATATAATGAGAACTGATTGCATTATAAACTTTATAGTTTACTTAATAAACAAAATTCCTTTAATGTACAAAAATATACCTTTTTCTGCAGAATTGCCAGGGTTATTATGCTTCACATTCCACTATGATTACAAGGTATTTGCAAGTGCATATATGCACCTGACAAGTTATGATAAAATGATGCATTCAATATAGAAGCATAAACAAAATGCTTTGGTAGCACAAGTGGTTTGTAGTTCTACATAATGGGTAAAATAAGATCCAATGCATAATGTATTTAGCAGTTTGATGATGGCTAAAGTTCAAGAATGATATCGTCATTAAATGACTGTCTTTTATGAATATGATGCTAATTTTACATGTTCTCATTAGGAAAATTGCTTTGCAAATAATGTGGTGCACTTAACTATTGAATGTCTTTCCACTCATGTCCGATGGAAATGGTTACAGTTTATTTTTGATGTTTGTCATTCTTTCTCCATTGAGATGAAATCTCAGAGTTGTTTTAATTTATATTTCTCTAGTGGCCAGTGATGTTGAAGTTTTTTCACATATTTGCTTGCCATTTGTATTTCTTCATCTGAGAAGTTTTTATTCATGTCAGATGCCCATTTTCGGATTGGGTATTTAAATTTGGGGGACCTGATTTTTTAAAAATTCTTTGTATGTTCTAGATAGAAGGCCTTTGTCAGAGGGACAGTTGACTATAATTTTTTCCCAGTTTGTGGGTTGTCTTTTTACTCTGTTGGAGATTTGTTTTGAGATGCACAAATTTTTCAAAAATATGGGATCCCAGTTGTTGATTCTTTGAAGTATTTCCTGTGCAGTTTGGTTTTTGTTCATGAAATCTCTACCTACCCATATGTCTTTAAGATCTCTGCCTACATTTTCCTCTAGATTTAGTTTGTCTGTTTTAGTATTTAAATCTTTGATTCATTTAGACTGTAGCTTTGTGAATGGAGATAGGCATGAGTCTAGTTTTAACCTTTGGCATGTGAAAAGCCAGTTTTTCCCGTACCATTTATTAAAGAGGCTATCTTCCTTCCAGTGAGACTCCTTGGCACCTTTATTAAAGACTAGGTGGCTGAATGTGTTTGCAGTTGTGTTTGCATCTTTCAGTCTGTTCTATTGATCCTCAGGTATGTCTCTATGCCAGTACCATTATGATTTTATCACAGTAGCTTTATAATATAATTTCAGATCAGAGATTGTGATACCTCGTATGTTTCCTTTGTTTCCCTGGATTGATTTTGATATTCTGGCTCTTTTCTGGTTTCAAATGAATTTGAGTAAAATTTTCTCTAACTCTGTGAGGGACACTAATGTGTATTTTAAATGGGATTGAATTGAATCCGTATAAGAATTTTAGGAGTATGGCCATTTTCACAATGTTCATTCTTCCTATGCAGGAGCATGGAATTTTTCTCATTTTCTCAGATCCTCTTCAATCTTATCTCACAGAGTACCATAATTTTTAGTGTATAAGTCTTTCACATCCTTTGTGAGATTGATTTCTAATTACTTCACTTTTTGGATGTTATTGTGAAAGGCATGGTTTCCCCAATTTCTCTCTCAGTGTGTTCATTCATTATGTAGAAATGTGATACTGATTCCTGGGTCTTGACTTTGTATCCTCATACACTGCTGAATTTGGTGGTTAAATCTACAAGACTCTTGGAGATTTTTTGGTCCTCTATTTAGAATATGCTGTCATATTCAAATAATGACAATTTCTCTTCTTTTCCAATCTTTATTCTTTTCATTTCTCTCTCTTGCTAAGTGCTCTAGCTAAGGTTTCCATAATATATTGAATAGGAGTGGAGACATTGCACATGCTTGCTTCTTCTTGATTTTAAAATGAATGACTTTAGTTTTGGCCCATTTAGTATGAGTTGGCTGTTGGTTTCTTGTAGATGGCCTTTATCATGTTGAGATATACATCATCTATTCTAATTATCTGTAGTTTTTATATAATGAATAAGTGTTGGACTTTGTCAAAAGCTTTTCTCCATCCATTGAGATAATGATGGAATTTTAGTCCTGTTTCTATTGATGTGGTGTATTGTATTTATTCATTTGCCTATGTTGAACCATACCTTCATTCCTGGAATAAATCCCACTTGGTCATGATGTATAATCTTGATGATTTGCACCATTGTGTTTGCTAGTATTTCACTGAGGATTTTTGCATCAATATTCATTAACTGATTAATTAATTGAGAGATTAGCCTTTAGTTCTCTTTTTAGTTGAATTTTCCTAGTTTTAGAATCAGACTAACACTTGCCTACAGGAATAAGTTTGACAGAATTATTTCCCTGTCAATTTCATTGAAGAGTTTGAGAAAAGTTTTCATTAAATCTTTTCTAGGGGCTGGGGAGATGGCTCAGTAGAATAGGTGCTTCCATGGTAAGTGCAAGGGCCTGAGTTCAATCCCCAGTTACAACCCACAAAAAAAAATCTCTAAATTTCTGGTAGAATTGTGCTGTGAATCCACTAGGGCCTGAGGTTTTCTTCAATGGTAGATTTTTTATTTTATTTTTAATTTCATTTCTCATTATTGGCTTATTCCAAGTTTGCATATTTTCTTGACTCTGGTTTGGCATTTCTTATGTATCTAGGAAACTGTCCATTTACTCTGTGTTTTCCATCCTGTGAGAGTAAATTTTTGGAGGTAGATATGGATGATCTGAGTTTCTCTATGGTCTATAGTGAATTTTCTCATATCATTCCTTATTGCATGAATTTGGGGCTTTCCTTTCCTTTTTTGATTAACTTTTTGATAAACCCTACAATTGGCTAGGGTTTACCAATTGTATTTATTATTTTGAAGAACCGACACTTTAACTCATTTATTCTTTGTATTGTCTTCTTCTGTTCCAATGCATCATTTTCAGCTCTAATCTTTATAATTTCCTGCCTTCTTTGGGATTTAGGCATGACTTGCTGTTCTTTTTCTAGGAAGTAAAAGTGCAGTATAAGTGCCCTGGATGCCAATTGTTCTACTGCATGGTTCCCACTTTAAGGTAACTCTAAATGTGAACATGGTTTATTTACAGTATTTGTGTGTGTGTGTGTGTTCATGTTATTATGATTTACATTGCATATTTGTGTCGGAGATGCATACAATTCACATTGTTGGAAGTATAAACACTTGTAAATTATGAATGTTCTCCCTGAACAGAACTCCTTTGAAAGTCTGGGACTTATGTACTATTATTTTTTTTAGATGTTTCAGCCTAGAAATAGGCAGAGAAATTGAACGCCTGTGTAGTCATTGTTCTGCTTTGATGCTTATCAACTTCAGGCTTTTCTTAAGTTTTTTTTTTAATTTTATTTATTTATGTGTGTGTGTGTGTGTGTGTGTGTGGCCAGCTCAGCCCACCAGGGGAGGGGCGGGCTGGCATGTGGTGCTGGGGGATTGAACCGCGGTCCCTGTGCTTTGCTAAGCTTATTCTAAGTAGGTGCTTTAGAACACTGAGCCATCTCACCAGCCCCTTAAGTTTTTAATATATCTACATATAAACACACACACAAACACACACACACTCATGGTTAATTTTGGTTTTGTTTTTGCAATGCTGCAGATTTAACCCATTATGTTGCAGAAATTGCACTCTGGGTAATTTTGAATCTTATTCCACATATGAGATCCTGTCAAGGAAATTGTAATAATTGAATACATATTTATATAAGTCATATTTCAATTGCTGAACATAGAATCTGATACACACAACAGAAAAGAGGAAAGCTAAATTTATCTCATGTTTTAAGAGAACTTATTCTGTGTCAGTTGGCTCCAGTGAAGAAACATTCTGGCAGAAAAATATCATGGCTCAACAGTGCTCAGTTGGGCTGGAAAGATAGCTCAGGGGCATAAGTGTCTATCTGGCAAGTGTAAGGTCCTGAGTTTGATTCCCAGTAACAATAAAAATGTTGGAGAAAAAAAAACTGCTTAGTTGAGAATAGAGAGAAAAAAATCAGGGTGATGGAGAACAAAAGGCAAAGTTCAAGAGAAACATCAAATTCAAATCTTGATGATGGACCAAGGCAAACTCCAAAATGGACTCCATCAATCCACTGGGTAGATAAAAAACCAAAGAAGTTGAAACACTCCCCAAGCCAGGACATTGCACCTCTGCTCAAGGCACACTTTTTAGAACACATTTAATCTCAAAAGGACAGCAGCAAATTCATAATTGCAGCTGCCATAATTTGATAATCTCACTACCAAAAAAAGAAATATCCCTTTTCCAAAGTCTTAAAAATTTCAGCATTTAAAAAAAATCTAATTCAAATTTTCAACTGAAATTTGAGACAAACTCTTACCTATGCACTTCTGTAAAAATATCAAAGCCAGTAATCCTAAGGTACAATAAAATAGGCAAACTTTACCATTATAACAGGGTAAATAGAGAGATAGAAAATAGTCATACCAAAACAAGACTTAAAAAAATAGGGAAAATATTAAAACTTTGAGCTCCATAACAGTACCGGAAGCTACTGTGTGCAGATATGAACTGCAAAAGCCTTAAACAGGCCCTCCCATATCTCCTTGCTGGTTACCACCAACATGGTGTCTCTCTTTCATAGTTTGTACTAATTATCTGTGACTTTCCTCACAAAAAATGCACATTTTTAAAATGCATTTATTACAGGGTCTCACTACACAGATCAGACTCATAAAGATTCTACTTTTTTCAGTCTTTCAATTGCTGGGATTACAGAGGCACAACACCAGGCCCAGTCTCAGTCAGCTTTCAATGTGTCCCAGGGCTGGGGCCATCACTGCACACCAAGGATCAAACCCTGGTCCCTGTGCCTGCCTAAACAGGTGCTTTAGTCCACTCAGCTGTCTGGCCAGCCAGTCGTATATTTCTCATTTCTGTTACTTCCAAATTATTGGGGCTCCCATTGTATTATTGGTTTCATTATCACATTCACATATTGCTTTTTAGGAGGCTTGTTGTTTGGCTTCCTAGTCCTTTCTTTAATCTAAATGGAAGCACCCATGATCTCTTGCTTTCTGCATGCTGGTACCAGTTCCCTACGACAGTGATAATGAACCTTGTATAGACAAGGTGCCCAAACTGTAACCCCAAACATATTATTTATCACAAGATGATAGCTCTACAGTTAAATCTGATTACTGAGGTTTTATTTCATAAAAAATAACAGAGACAGTAAGAAAACCCACAATAACAGAATTTACTACTTAAATAGCTGATTGTTATACATGTGCCATAAGTTAGCCACCTGCCTAGCAGGACCCTTAAAAAGAGTTCTCAAGAATTCTTTGCTCAAGTGAAAGGTTTGCACCTTTGAGTCTCAAGGTGTGATTTCTCTGATGGACTATGAGAAATTTTCATATTATCTCTATATAGAAATACTTGTTTTTGTCTTTTTTTGGTACTGATTTCTTCACCATCTACATCTCCTTTGTCCCCAACTTCACATATGATTGTTCCTGAGCCAAAATTTAAGAACTTCACATTTTTATGCCTTGATTTTGCCTCCCATTCATATTATAAATTTGACTAAAATCAACCAGAACTACATAATCCAAACCCTGAATGTTGGAATATTTTTAAAATTTCGTTGTGAGGGGGCTGGGGAGATGGTTCAGTGGAATAAGCGCTTCCCTGGCAAGTGCAAAGGCCTGACTTTAATACCAGGTTGCACACAAAAAAATAAATAAATACAAAATAAATAAATAAAATAAAATTTTTTGTGAGATCAGTTAGGCCAATGTTCTAAATTTTAGTCTTCTGTAAAGCTAAAGAACGTGGGCAAAATTGTAGACAAAAATGTTGTCAGAATGTAACATCTCAGTACATAGTCCAAGTCTCCAAAGAACTCTCATTCCCAGCTGAAATTTCATGTGCCTACAATTTACTGTCCGTATTCCTTTCTCATCATTATCTATTAATCTCTGACCGGGATCAACCATGATGTTCTACTTATATTATTATAGGATTTCTATAGCTTTCTTATCCTAACATTTTGAAACTTCTCCTGCAGAATAGTTCCAAAGGCTTCTAACCAAATGATCAGGCACAGTGACAGCGAAAGGTTGTAGCACAGATTTTGGAGTCTAGTACAAATACTTATAATTGTGTAATAAATTTTATTTTGTATAACTTTTTTTAAATTTAATTTTTTATAATTTTAAAAATTGATATATTGTAAATTGTTATTATGCTTCTTGCTTTGCAGAATTCTTCCTAAAGTGGTAAATGGCTCCAAGGGCACATGCTTACACCGAAAAAAAAATCTAAAGAAAACCATTATAATCACTATTTTGCAACTCAGGATTATAATTAAGTTTTATAATACCTACCTATATTTAAAAATAAATGTAAAAGATTTGTAGAGATGTGTAAATTCTTTAAATGTTACTTAAGCAAAATAAATTCAGCCTATGTATTCTTTGGGCAAAGAACTAATTACAATAGATTAACTTTCCAATACCTTTTATAAAGATTTTTTCTGCATAAATATGCATAATTCCCTTCTGAAGATTGTAGAATAAAATCATTTATACTTACCACAGTCTTGGCAATGCCTGATTCAGAGGATATTCCCCCAAACAAGGGAATGGAACCTCAACCTACCCTATTGTGTAGGTTATTGACTCTCATCATAGAAAATATTTCAAGATGTGTTAGCATGAGGCATACACAAATTAACTAACCAGAATGATGAAATAAGAAGAATTAAAAAGAGCACTTGCTTGAACACCTGGAGAGAACACCCATTTTGATAGAGTTTCAGAGTCCAGGTAGCAAAGCAGAAGTCCAGTTTTTATGGACTAACTGTGTTGGGCTATAGTTGACTTGATCATTACTGTAGTTCTCATTTTATAGTTCTGAAACAATGCCCAAAACAATCCTCATGGCTTGAGAGATAATTCTGTTTCCATGAGATTGTTTTTCTTCCTTAGGAGGGGTGATATTTTGGAATGATTTGAGTGACTCTGCTTTTCCTGGAAGTACAGGTGATTGTAGGTTTAGAGAATCACATGGATCACTCTAGGGGTGTTTGGAACCAGGCATTGTAAAAGCAATTCTGTGTCTTGATGAACCCTGAATATCATTTCAATTACTTTTATCTTGGTGTCCTCATTGTTTAAAGTGAATGAAACAGGCTAAGTTAAAGGGTAATAGAAGTTTCAATATATTCTATAACTAACTAACCTCTGTGTATCCACATGTAAGTAAGTATCTAATTTAAACTTTTAAGGTTAAAAGGGAGACAAATAAAATAAAAGCAAAGGTGCAAAGTTTAGAACAATAGTTTTCTAGCGCCATTTCAAAAATCCTCTTATTTCTTTTGCCCTATCTAGAATTTTATATGTACAAGATTTGGCACACATCATGAACACGCAAATTGGAAGGGAATATTTATGATAGTTACAGGTTAAAAATTACACCAGAAATAAATTGTTCATAGAACCTCAATTTTAAGCTAATGTATGCTTGCTTCACTTGCTTACAAATATTTTCTCCTTTGCTCAAAATTAAAATATCTTAAAAGATTAGAAAATGCACAAGCCTCTACAAACACACTCAGCTACCTTATCATTGACAAAGGGGCCAAACATACTCACTGGAAGAAAGATAGCCTCTTTAACAAATGGTGCTGGAGAAACTGGCTCTCTACATCCCGAAAAACAAACCACCCAGGTCTATCACCATGCACTAAGATAAAATCAAAATCGATTAAAGATCTAAATATTAAAACAGAAACATTAAATCTCCTGGAAGATAAAGTAAGAAGAACTCTTGAAGACAAAGGGATAGGCAATGATTTCATGAACAAAAGTCAAATCACACAAGTAATACTTGAACGAAGTAACAATTGGGACCTCCTCTGATTGAGAAGTTTTTGCACGTCAAAAGAAGTTACCAACAAAGTGAAAAGACAACCGACAAATTGGGAAAAATTCTTAGCTAATAAGCACTCAGACATAAGTCTGCTCTCTAAAGTTTATAAAGAACAAAAAAAAATTAAGGCCAAAAAACTTAAAGACCCAATCCAGAAATGGGCATACAAGATGAACACACACTTCTCAGAGAACAAAATTAGAGAAGCAAATAAATAAAGGAAAAAAAGCTCCACATCACTAGCCATCTGTGAAATGCAAATTAAACAACACTGAGATACCATCTCACTCCGGAAAGAATGGCTATCATAAATCAACCAACAACAAATGTTGGACAGGCCGAGGGGAAAAGGAACAATTCTCCACTGCTGGTGGGAATGTAGACTGGTGCAAACATTAGGAAAATCAGTGTGGAGACTCCTTAAAAAACTAAGACTGGAAATCCCACTCACACCAGCTATCCCCCTACTGGGAATTTTCCAAGAGGAACTGAAAATGTCATATCATAGTTATATATGTGCACCTGTGCTTATAGCATCACACTTCATGATAGCCAAATCTTGGAAAAAACAAAGATGCCTGAAACCTGAAAAGTGGATGAAAAAGATGTAATATTTTTATACAATGGAGTATTAATGAGCCATAAAGGACGATAAACTTGAAGGATTTATGTTTAAGTGTAAGCTACTTGAAGCTCTACTCATAAGTCAAATAAACCAGACCCATATATGTAAATATTGTATAGTGTCCCTACTGTAAGCACTCAAAAGATGAATTAAAAATAGAAAGGTATAACACAATTAAAAGGAAAGTGAGAATTTAAGGATTAATCAATGAAGAGAGGACAAGGAGAAAAGGTAGGAAACATGAGAGGGGTAAAACCATATATTTATATGCAAAAGATGGTTAAGGTAATGATCCTGAGAATCTTCAGGAGGTTTTTGAAACTAGCAGTTAATTGGTAGGACTCTCATCCTGACTAACTTTATATGCTGATACCTGCACTGAAGATGGCAATGTAATGTGTAACAGTAGGGTCATGACTGGAATGTCTGCCTTTCTGGTCTACTAAATACATACTGCTTGTCATGTCATACCAATTACTACCATATTGTGTCTCAAGTAAATGTTTTTTTTTTTTTTTTTTAGAAAAAAGGGTAGTAGGGGCTGGGGAGATGGCTGAGTAGGATAAGCACTTGACTGGCAAACTCAGGGATCTGAGTTCAATCCCTGGTTCTGCCAAAAAAGAAAAAAAAAAGAAAAAAGGGTTATAAATGAAAACGGGGGACAAAAAAAATAGATGTCATAGGACTGTCCTGCTACAATGCTTTATATGGTTAGATTTTAAATTTTCTGTGTAAAAATATGTAATTGTTTATTCCTATCTTTAATATTGTTTTATTTATTTCATTATTTTTTTTCTTCTTTCTTTTTTTTCTTCGCATTCTGTAGGGATTTAAAGTTTAGCATATCAATAATTAAATGAAAATACTTCTTGCATGTTATGTCTAAGATGTTTGATATTCAGAAAAATGGTGAGGTTAAGCTCAACTGCTTGTGTTGTAGGGCAATAACAATAAGCTTTTCTTCTGGAGGATTAACAATTTAAGTTTGCAGACCAAACATTAGAGGAAAAAAAAAGACTGCAAGGACAGCCAACATATTGCCTCTACCCCTTCAATATCAGTGAGGACTCAGGACATAGGAGAACCTGTACTGTAACATCATGCAACTCAGTCGTGTCCCAAATTTTCTGATCCAAGAGATTATGGGGCCACAGAGGAAAGTGATGAATGATGTAGAGTGTGTCTAAGGAGAATCATATGGAGAGAAAATATTCTCTCAGGCTTTCACAGGGAGCTAACTGGTTAGGCAAAGGCCATGACTCATGCACATGGCTGACACTGACAAATGATCTACAAACTGGTACAGGGTTTCAGGCTAAATCCTGAGGGGATTTGACTGGCTTTGGCAGATACAAAGTTACATTTCTTGTTATATAGGTTTTGCTCTTTCTTGGTCTTACCATCCACCAGAAAATTATAAAAACAAGATATAAAAGGTAAATCCACATTATATGCTGAGCTATAAAATGCTCAAATCAACAATTTCTGACATTGCCAGTCCTGTGGATGACCAACTGCAAGTATGGACAACTGGACTATATTGTTTTATTTTGCTGAATTCACTCATCTACAATATTTAAATGACAATGGAATACCCATCTCTGACAAAACAAACAAAAAAAGGGGATACAAATGGACCATTGTGTATCTGTATATAGAAAATAGTCAAGATAGACATACAGCTCTTTCTCTTAATTGAATGTGACGAAAGATTTGTCCAAATAATGTTTGGAGAGGATATGATGTCTGCATCTTGTACTATGAATGACAATTATGAAAACAACAATATACAATGTATTAATAATTGAAACTCTCCTATTATTTGGTTTTGAAACTGTCTCACTACTATTTGTTCCTCAATAAAAATTAAAAAATTAATTAAAAATTTAAATATCTTGCCTTAAAGTAAAATCTGCAGACATATAAATGTTGACAGATTGTTGCATACTGAGAAGAGAAATAAGTTGTGAAATCTGATCAAGAATATTTGTTTTTCACAAAAGTAATTATTATCCAATGTTTCAGGTAGAACATGGAGGTACAGTATTCTTTAAAGCATTACTAGGCCAAGAAGCAAAGATGTACATTTAACTTTAGCTGATATCACAGTAAATTTTATTTAGCAGATATTCTATGTCAAATTTCTTAGTTGAAACAACTGGCTTATAATGTCTTATATTGAATGAGCAATTTGACAACTCAGTTATGAATTTAATAGTAACTCTTATTAAGCCAATAAGTTCAGGTTGTCAAATAGTATATAAGAAGCTAAATATTATTTTATTAGAGTTCTAAAACTTTGCACTGAATTTATGCTTTGTGAATGACTTGCTTATGTGCTATTATACCTTTCTAGAAAATGCAGAAAACAGTCTCTTCACCAAAACTTTGAGAAATACAGTTGCAGAAGTAATTGGAAAATCTATGAGGAGCACTTTAGCACAATTTCATTTTATTTATTTATTTTTTGTGGAACCAAGGATTGAACTCAGGCCCTTGTGTTTGCCAGGGAAGCACTTATTCCACTGAGCCATCTCCCCAGCCCCTCACACAATTTTAATTAATAATCATAATAGATGAAGTTTTCTGAGAATTTAATACATCTGAAAATCCATTTTTATTCTTTACCATAATCTTATTTAATCCTCATAAGCACTATTTGTAGATGAAATTACTTACACATTTTCAAAATATAGTCATTTGTACAAAGAGTTGAATTTGCTTAAGGTCACTCACTTAACACCAGCAATCTCATTTCACATTCTACAGTTTTAATCACTAAGGTCTATTATTGTAGGAATGAAAAGCAATTGCCTCTGGCACTCTTATTCTCAAGGAAAATAGCAAATCTTCAGCAAAATCAAGTCACTTTGGAAATTATGAATCAGAATCACCAGTGAAACAAACCTGGAATATGCATAAAAGCTATTAACATCATATGTTAGTTCTCAAGTTTGACTAATTCTAAAGCTTGAAGACGTATTTGTGAAGCATCAACTGTTACTTGAAAATATAGAAAATTTCTTTAGAATCTTATAGTAAGACAGGGTATATGAGACATTATAAAATGAGGAAAAATAAGAAGAATATTTACAATCACAATATGATTATTATACTTACAAGTCACATTACTGATAGAATTGCAATATTTAATCTAATGTGCTAAAATATTCCAAGAGAATAGTTACAATGTTGAATCAAATTAGAAATTAGTGAAGCAAGGAGATTATTTTCGAACATAGTAAAAAAGAACACAATTCATAAAATTTAAAATTCATCAGTGCAAGTATTTTTTCTTTTAGTCATGATTTCATCCTTTCTTTCTTTTTTTCTTCTTGTATTTTAGGGAAGGGTCTGCAGTCTATTCAGTGTCTCACTACTATATTGGACTCATCCTGATCTGCCTGTTTACAGACTCCCAAGAGCTGGGATTACAGGCGTGCACCACCACACCCAGTCTCAATTGCCATCTCAGCACTCCCTGGGGTTTGGCTTGGCATCGCAGGCCCGGTGATAGAACGCCTGGCCCCTGAGCCTTCTTACAGGCTCTTTAATCCACTGAGCTATTTGGCTGGCTTTTGATGTCATTGTTTAATTGGTACATTTGAGACATGTATAATAATATTTAACATATGAAATTTATATCTGTTAATAATATATCTTGCTTTTTCCCCATTCTCCTCCCCTCTTATTAGCCCCTCTTCTCTTTATTTCCAAAAGTTTTCTGTTCCTTTTTCTCTTCTTCTCTTCTATTCTCTTTTTTCCTAGTTTGTCCCCTGTTCCCATTGTTTGTTCTCCTTTCCAACTGAGTATTTTCTTATATTTTCCCAACATTTATTCTGCATTTTGATCTTTATTTACACTTTTGATTTCTCACAATAGACAGCCAATGTAATATTTTAATATATGAATCCAATATGTTTTAATTCAGAGTATAGTCTCTTGATGTATGCATTACCTATAAATGCCTCAAGTTTTTCTTTCTTCGTATCAGAGTTATACACATTTTTATACTTTCTGTTGAATGGAAACTCAGTCCTGGTACTAAAGAAAAGCTACTGGGCAATGTATGTACAGTGAATGTCAGGTGTTTTCAATGATGATAAACAATACCTTTTGGCACAGTTATATATAATTCTTGGCAATCTAATATTATTCCTATTTTATTCAAAATATAAACCTGCCCTCATATAAAAAATAAAAGTTGCATAAATTTCTGCAATAAATAATTTAATTCTTTCATTTTTATTGTAAACCTTTTGGTAGGTACTGATAACATTGGCATAAAATACAATTTTTAATATTTTTCTAATTCAAGTCTTATTTTCACATCATGTTGCTTTTAAAATTAACTCAAAATATCCAATACACACATACCTCCCTGTCTTGTAGAACTCCAAAAAGGAACATATCTATAAGTAAAGTGTGTTTACAGGGTCATTAAGGAAACCTTCTACTTTCTTTTCAGTCAGTTTGTGCAAATATTGATTTCATTGACCTAGGTGTCTCATTCAATTATTATCAAGAGAAATTTATAATTTAGTTGCAGCTCTTTTCTAGAATTCAATATAATATATGACTCTAAAAACTAGAAAAAACCTGCAGTCATTTGTACTACCTTCTTATCTCTTGAGAAATACAACTGGGCACAGTTGACACAATCATAGTATTCAAATCAAGATCAAAATCACCAGATCGAATCTGCAGCCACAGAAAGACAATCGTTATTTTCTTCAGGAAGGATTAATGCACAGGTTACAACCTGTTTTTAATAGTTGCATGTGTGAATCATCCACTTGATACCCATGCCTTTGAAGGATGTATAGTAAGGAAAGTTTTATTTTTGGATTCTAGTTATACAAATGTCAGATTAGTAATTCTATATTGTAATCATTGTTTCCATACTGCAATAAAGTATGTTTTTTGTGGTAAATATTCAGATTTTAAGGCTTACAGTTCATTTTGTTGAAAAGTTTGTATATTAAGTATCTGGAAATTAGAGATAAAGATTATCAGATAGAGAATAATTTTCTGACTCATTGTCAAAAGTGTAAATTAAGGGCCAGCCACATAGCTCAGAGAAAGCACCTGCTTAAGCAGGCTCAGGGACTCTGTTTCAATCTCCATACCATCCCAACCCCACCCTCAGGGCCCTCTGACACAGCAATTAGAAGTGGGTGTGGTGTTATGTGCCTGTAATCCCAGTGCTTGGGAGAATGATATCATCTAGGAGAATCATTATTAGTCCCATCTATGTAGGGAGACTCTGTACTCCCTGTACTAAATACATAAAAAGAGTAAATTGGTCGGACTTCTGTCTGATGATTTGCCAAAATTGTTGTGAGCCTCATTGTAAAAGCATAAAAATAAAATTATTTTAATATTTGTAAAGAGGAGACTGAACATTAAACATGCTTATTATATCCATGGCATATAACCACTTTCATATTTGTCTGAAGGAAAAGGGATCATGGGGACTTGGTGTAAATATCTTTGGGTAATGAAATTCAGCTGTATAGTTGATGATAAATGAAGTCTGTTATCAGGCATTTAATAGTCATATAGATACTGCAGAAACTGAAATAGGATTCAGGTGTAATAATACATATTCTGATTCACTTTGTTAATGCATGTAATTTATTACTGAGATGCCACTATTTCCAACTGAGATGCCAAAAGCTTGAGTAAGGCTACAAGTCTGGAATAGAATGAAATATTAAACAACAAGAATTGAATAAGGATAGCAAGAGAAGTCATATTTAAAATAGCCATTCAAAGTGTTAAGTATTTGGGTTGGGGAGATAGCTCAGTGCCATAAGCTCCTGCCTGGCAAGTGCAAGGTCCTGAGTTTAATTCCCACTACAAAATGTAATGTGCAGGGGGAACTACCTGCTCGGGCCACCTTCCTGACCCTCACTTGGACAGGAGCTTTCTTTCTCTCAATAAATATATTCTGCTCATAAAAAAGTAATATGCAGCTCTGTTCATCATTTATGTGTATAAGAAACATGAACAAATTATTTTCATTTTTAGTTTTACATAATTTTTCTGTCAATTTGACATAGTAATAACACTTAAGTTCTTCTATAGCAATAGAAATACTACATTTGAGATACTCTGAGGAAAAAGTTTTTTTTCCTTTGTTGTTTTGTTTGGAAAAATAGCTACAATTTAACATGTGCAGTTATATTCAATACTGCCATTTGAATCATATTCATTTAAAAAACTAATATTTAACTTTATTCCTCTAAATGTGTTAAATGCCAGTGTGTCAGAAAGTTTTCTATAACTATCACAAAACATCTGATATAAACAATTACCACATAGAATCCAGCAGAGATACAGAGAGTGACAGAGACAGAGACAGAGAGACAGAGAAAAATAGAGAGACAGAGACAGAGAGAGACAAAGAGAGAGACAGAGAGAGAGAGACAAAGAAAGAAAGACAGAGAGACACATGGAGAGAGAGAAAGAGCTTTTCAGGACATCTACATAGTAGAATAGTTACTCCAATAAGCCAGATCTTCTCAAATTTTAGCTACTTGCAACACCTCCATCAGTTTATGAATCCATGAATATATTAATCTACCAATGAATCCAGAGATTTCATGACCATATCACATCCCCAATGCTATACCTGTGAACAGTGCTGTGTTAGGAACACAAACTTTAGCACATGAGACTCTGTACCAGTTTTCATATCCAAATCATAACATGCAAAAAAAACTAAGGTATTAATGAACAGGCAATCATTACTTTTTAAAAATTTTTACAGAAATTTTGGAACATATATAAAAGGATAGTTTTGTACTTATATAGCAGTGTTGGATATCACTGTACATGTTAAATTGTTATTGATATTTGTCCAAGTAAAACAAAACAAACAAAATACATAGATATATATGCATTTTGTTTGTTTGTTTTGTATGTATTCTATA
>NW_004524639.1:10755469-10781602 GCF_000260255.1 Octodon degus
AAGTAGGTGCTTTAGACCACTGAGCCATCTCTCCAGCCCCTAGTATATTTTTTTAATTTTTGTTATTTTCCATAATTTATATTGATAAATAAATAGCAATGAGAAAGTTTCAAATCAATTGGTAGGACAATTTCAATAATTAACATATTGCGTACATTCTTCCTAGTGGTTAATTGCTGTACAAGATGCGGACATGATATCCTATCTACAAACACCATTAGAGCAAATCACTTTATTCATTAAGAGAATGTAACTATATATCTATCCTAATCACTTTGAATACACAGATATAAAATGGATACTCATCTGTATACCTTTTTTTTGTTAAGTTCCATTATTTGAATATTATAGATGTGTTAGCTCAGCAAAATAATCTAAAAGAGTTCAGTAGTCCATAAAAGTATTGGGTCTTCCATTTCACTGGCAATATCAGAAATTGTTGAACTGAGTCCCCTACAGCTCAACATAACAGCATGGCTTTACTTCTTATATTTCATTTTTATATTTTCTGCTAGATGGTAAAGACCAAGGTAAAGCAGAACTTATGCAACAAGAGTTGTAGCTTTTGGGTCTGATAAGTTCAGTGAAATCCCCACAGGATTTATACTGTGATCCTCTACCTCAGATTGTTTATCAGTGTAAGCCATGTGGATGAGTCACAGCCATTTGTTGGTCAATGTGTTCTCTATGAAAGTCTGAGAGAATGTTTTCTCTCCATGCGACTCTCCTTAGGCACATTCTACATCGTCGATCACTTTCCTCTTTCCCCATAATTTCCTTGATCAGAAAATTTGGGACACTCCCGAGTTACATGACGTTAGACTAAAAGTTCTCATATGTCCTGAGTCTTAATTGACCTTGTAAGGCTAGGGACAAAATGTTGGCTTTCCTTGCAGCCCTCCTTTTCATCTAATTTTGGTCAGCAAACTTAGGTTGTTAACCATCCAGAAGACAAGTTTATTGTTACTACCATACAACTTAGGCTGTTAAGCTTAACCTCACTATCTGTCTACATATCGAACATCTTAGGCATAATATGGAACAGGCATTTTTCATCAAGTATTGATATGTTGAACTTTAAGTCCCTACAGAGTATGATGAAAAAAACATTTAAAAATTAGAATATATTGTAAAATAGGCATAAAGAATGATATGCTTCCTATGTTTACACATAAGTTCAAAAATCTCACCATATACAACCTTGAAGCAGAACAGTCCCATAATATTCCTTTTCCTGTGTTTTTCTTTCATTCACCACCCCCTACTTTTTGAAGAACCATCTACCTGAGAGACTTCATAGAGGCAAATGACATGTAATGACAAGCAGCCCATATTCAGAAGACCAGAATGACAGGCATGTCAAGCATGAAACTACTATTACAAATTACCATTTGCAGTGCAGTAGTTTAGTTCACAGATATCAGTATATATAGTTAGTCAGGGTGAGAATCTTTCCAATTAACTGGTAAATTAAAAAAAATCTTCTGGAGATTCTCAAGATCATTGCCTTGCCCATCTTCTACATATAAATGTATGTCTTGACATTGTCATATATGCTACCTCTTCTCCTTTCCCTCTCTTGATTAGTTAGTCCTTGAGATCCTGCTTCCCTTTTTCTTCTATTATCCATTTCTATTTGCATTTCTACTCTTGAATTCTTATACTAGGGAAACTATATGATATTGACACATGTGTGTCTGTTTTATTTCACTTATGAGTATGTGTTCAAGTGGCCTCCACTTGAATATAAAGGCATCGAGTTTATCATTCTTAATAGCTGAATAATATTCCATTGTGTAAAAATACCACTACTTTTACATCCATTTCTCAGGTGCTGGACATCTTGGTTGTTTCCAAGATTTGGCTATCACAAATTGTGCTGCTACAAACATAGGCACACATATATCCCTATGATATGATGTTTTCAGATCCTCTGGGAAAATTCCCAGTAGGGGAATAGCTGGTTTAAATGGGATTTCCAGTCCAACTTTTCTAAGGAGTCTCCATACTGATTTCCATAATGGTTTTACCAGTCTACATTCCCACCAGTTGTAGAGAAGGGTACCTTTTCCCCGACAGCCTCTCCAACATTTGTTGTTTGGTGATTTCGTTATGATAGTCAATCTTTCTGGGGTGATATGATATCTCAGTGTTGTTTTAATTTGCATTTTGCGGATGGCTAGTGATGTGGAGCATTTTTTCATATATTTTTCACTTCTTTAATTTCTAGCTCTGAGAAGCATGTGTTCATCTCGGATGTCCATTTCTAGATTGCATCTTTAAATTTTGGGGACCTAGTATTTTTTAGATTTTTATAAATTCTACAGAGCAGACCTTTGTCTGAGTATTTATTTGTCATGATTTTTTCCAAATTTGGGGATTGTCTTTTCACTTTGTTGGTGATTTCTTTTGACGTGAAAAAACTTCTCAGTAAGAGCAGGTCCCAGTTGTTAATTCTTTCATCTGTTTCCCATGAGATTTGATTTCTGTTATGAACTCTTTGCCTACCCCTATGTCTTCAAGAGTTCCTCCTACTTTCTCTTCCAGTACATATAGGGTCTGCTTTAATGTTTATATCTTTAATCCATTTGACTTTAGTTTAGTGCATGGTGATAGACTTGGGTCAAGATTGAGGTTTTGGCATGTAGAGAGCCAGTTTTCCCAGCACCATTTTTTGTAGAGGCTATCTTTCTTCCAGTGAGTATGTTTGGCCTGTTTGTCAAAGATAAGGTGCCTGAGTGTGTTCCATGAGGCTTCAGCATCTTCTAATGTATTCCCCTGATCCTCAGGTCTATTTTTTTGCCCGTACCATGCTGATTTTATAACAGTAGCCTTGCAGTATAATTCCAAGTCAGGAATTGTAATGCCTCCAACCATGTCTTTATTGCCCAGAATTGCCTTTGCTATTCTAGGTATTTTGTGGCTCCAGATAAATTTTAGGAATGATTTCTCTAGGTCTGTGAGGTATGTTGTTGCTAGTCTGATGGGGATTGCATTAAATTTGTGCAGCAATTTTGGGAGTATGGCCATCTTAACAATGTTGGTTCTTCCTATCCAGAAGCATGGGATATCTTTCCATTTTCTGACATCCTCTACGATCTCTTTTTCAAGAGTACTGTAATTTTCCTTGAAAAGATCTTTGACTTCTTTAGTTAGATTAATTTCAAGGTAATTCATTTTCTTCGGTGCTATTTTAATAGTTATACTTTCTATAATTTCCCACTCACTGTGTTTCTTGTCTGTGTAGAGGAGTGCTATTGCCTTTTGGGTATTGAATTTATTACCTGTTATGCTACTGAATTTCTGTACTAATTCTAGAAGCTTCTTGGTGGAGTTTTTGCGTCTTCCAATAAAGTATCATGCCATCTTCAAAAAAGATAATTTAACTTCTTCTTTACCTATTCTTATTCCTTTTATTTCTTTCTCTTGTCTAATGGCTGTAGCTAATGATTCCAGAACTATATTGAATAGGAGTGGTGATAGAGGACATCCATGTCTTGTACTAGATGTAAGAGTAAAAGATTTCATTTTTCCCCATTTATGATTATGTTAGCTGTTGGTTTTCTTAAATTGCTTTTACCAGATTGAAGTAGAGGCCATCTTTTCCAATTTTCTGTAGGACGTTGAAAACGAAAGAGTGTTGGTCACTGCCAAAGCCTTTTGTGCATCAGTTAAGATGATCATATGGTTTTTAGTTTCCTTCTACTGATATGGTATATAACATTTAAAGATTTTTCAAATATTGAACCACCCTTTCATTCCACGGTTGAATCCTACCTGGTCATGGTGTATGATGTTCTTGATGATTTGCTGTATTCTATTTGCTAGGATTTTATTGAGGATTTTGGCATGTATGTTCATGTGGGAGATTGGCTTGTAGTTCTCTTTCTTAGTTGCATCTTTCCCTGGTTTTGGTATCAGTAAAATACTTGCCTCCAGGAATGATTTTGGAAGGATTGCTTCCTTTTCAATTTCACGGAAGAGTTTGAGGAGTATAGGGACTACATCTTCTGTAAATGTTTTCTAGAATTCAGCTGTGAATCCATCCAGACCTGGACTTTTCTTTGCTGGTAGGTTTTTAATTACATCTCGTATTTCATTGGCTGTTATTGGGCTAATGAGAGTGGTTATATCTTGTAGATTCAGGTGTGGTAGTTTGTAACTTTCTAGGCATCTGTCCATTTCTTCTGTGTCTTCTATTCTGTGAGAGTAAAGATTCTCAAAGTAGCTATTGATAATCTTCTGAATTTCCACTGGGTCTTTGGTAATTACACCCTTTTCATTGCTTATTGCTTGTATTTGAATTTTCTCTTTCCTCTTTTGGATGAGGTTAGCTAGAGGATTATCGATTTTATTTAATCTTTCAAAGAACCAGCTTTTTGCTTTTTTAATACTTTGAATTGTTTTTTTCATCTCAATTACATTTATTTTTTCTCTAATCTTTATGATTTCTTCCCATATTTGAGCTCTGGGTTTGGTTTGCTCTTCTATTTGTAGCTGTTGAAGGTGCTGCACTATGGTATGTAATTGTTTCCAGTTCTGTTTTCCTAATGTGTGAGCAATATCCCTCTCAGGACTGATTTCATCATATCCCATAAATTACAATAAATTGTGCTTGAATTTTAGATATTGTTGAATTTCTTGTTTAATTTTATATGTGACCCATTGGTTGCTGAGTTGGGTCTCATTTAATTGCCATGTATTTCAGTTTTTTCTTGTTTCTTTTGTCATTTATTTCCAGTTTCATCGCACTGTTTTCAGATAATGTGCGTGGGATAATTTCTGTTTTCTTACATAAACTTAAGCATGACCGATGGACCAGTATGTGGTCTATTTTAGAAAAGTACTCATGTGCACTGGGGAAAAATGTGTATTAATCTGTGTTTGGGTGGAACACTCTGTATATGTCCACCAAGTCCATTCGGTTCAAGCTCTGGTTCAGTTCTGTTATTTCTTTGCTACGTTTTTGTCTGGTTAACCTATCTTTTGGACATAAGGGAGTGTTAAGGACTACTATTAAAATTGTGGTATTGGACATTAGATTTTTCATGTCTATTAAGATTTGCTTTATATAGTTGGGTGCTCTAGTGTTTGGAGCGTACATATTTATGAGTGTTACCTCTTCCTCTTGAAGTTTTCCCCTAACCAGTATATAGTGGCTTTCTTTATTTCAGTTGATCATTGTTGGTTTGAAGTTAAGACTGTCTGATAATAAAATTGCTACCCCTGCTTTTTTCTGAGGTGCTAGGGCATGTATTATTGTGTTCCATCCTTTGACTTTCAGCCTATGAATGTCTTTATGAGTTAAATATGTTTACTGTATACAACATATTGTTGGATTTTATTTCCTAATGCACTGTGCCAGTCTATTTCTCCTAATTGGTGAATTGAGTCCATTTACATTGATGGTTAGAATTGAGATGTATTGACTTACGGTTGCCATGTTATTTAGCTGTTGTCATTTACTCCTTTTCCTCCTGTGTTTAATTGCTTACCCTATTTAGTTGGTTGCTTCTGATCTTATTCATCGAGTTTTGATCATTTTGCTCCCTCTCTAGAACATCTTTCAGTAGCCTGTGTAAGGTTGGCTTTGTCATCATGAAATTCTTTAGCTGTTGTTTGTCATGGAAGTATTTCACTTCTCCATCAAACTTGCAAGAGAGTTTTGCAGGGTATAGTAGTCTAGGCTGGAATTTGTTTTCATAGAGAACCTGAAGTACTCTGCTCCATGCCCTTCTTGCCTTCATGATTTGTGAAGAGATGTTGGCTGTAATTCTGATGGGTTTTCCTTTGAATGTGATCTGCTTCTTTTCTCTAGTGGCTTTCAGTAGATTATTCTTGTGCTGAGTTTCTGGGATCTTGGCTATTATATGTATCAGTGTGTTTTTCATTGGTTTAAGGTTACTAGGCGTTCTGTATGCTTTGGTTACCTGAATGTCAGATTGTTTCCTCATATTTGGGAAGTTTTCTGCTATTACCTGTGCCCATATCTTTTAATGTCCTTTGTGTTGACTCCTTCTTTCTTATTGATGCCTATTAGTCTCACGTTGTTCATCTTTGCATCATCTTGCAGGTGATGGATTATTCTTTCATGCATCCTTGTTGTTATTAGGAGATCCTTTCTTACCTTTTCACTAGCTGCACCAGCATCTTCAGGTTCTAAATCTCTGTCTTCACTTTCACTAAAACGGTTTTGCAAGCTTTTGATTGAGATTTTAATTTCCTCTATATCTCTTTGACTCTGCTTCATGCGATCTATTTCTTTTCTGTATTGCTCATTCAAGAAATCCATCATTTTTCTAATCTCCTCTATTTTTTATCCATTTCTTCTTTAGAAGCAGTTATAAATTTTTTTATTGCAATGTTTTTTTTCAGTTTGGGTTCCCTCCCTATGTTTCTGTTGTTGCTTCTTTGCTTCAGATGCCATGAGTTCTGAGAATTCTTTTTTTTAATTTCAGAAAAAATTTGGGCTCTATAACTTTCTGCTGTTGATTATCTACTATTGACCCTATTACTTCATGCATTTGAGCCTAGCTAATGTCTTCTGCAGTTGTTCTGGGTGGGCATTTGGTTTCCTCCATATGTTTCTGCATTTGACTCTTTGCTGCAGATGTTATTAATTCAGGGATTTCTTTTTTTTATTTCCAATCTGAGGTCTTCTATATCTTTCTGCAGCTGTTTCTTTGTTTCAGAAGACGTTGATTCATTGCTTTCAGCTGTGTGATTTCCAATTTGTTCTGTGTTAGTGTCCTCTGCACTTGTTACAGGTGGGCTTGGGTTCTGAGGTTGCATTTTGCTCCTTCTCGTCATTTTGTGTAGCACTGTCTTCTGCCCTTTGTTGTATATCTTCGTTGTAGTTATAACCTTAGCACGTACTGAAGTTCAGGTACAGATCTACAAAGTCTGGATTTATCCAGCTGTGCCTAGCTTGTGTCTGGCTGCTGTGCTCAGCTCCTTCCTGCTGCTGCCCTTGGGGATGAACCTGTTGTGCTCTTCTGGCAAGATTTTCTCTTCCTTGACTAGCTTGTTGGTTCTATCCTCTACACTGTCTGCAGGGATTGTTGCTGCTGTGTTTCACCCCAGGCCTGTATTCCAGACCTGAGCTGAGCCTGGAGGGGACAAGGTGGAGTAGTGGGGAGAGGCAGCTCTCCCACACACTCACTGTGCCTTGGCTAGGAGTGGATCTGAGTGTTCCCAGAACTAGGCAGAAATTCCTACTCGGCAGGTGGGGTGGTGGAGTTGCTGCGAAGTGGTGGAGGGGGCCCCAAGGGGGTGGAAGATGGTCTCACCCACACTGCACCTGGGCTGGAACCAGTAGTAAGTCCTGCTGGTGCAGGGTATCCGGAAGCTCTCCCACACAGTTCCCAGGCCTGGGCTATGACTGGATCTGGGGGTTCTCGGAATATGGCAGAATTTTTGACTCGGTGGTCTGGGTGGGGTAGATGCTGCAGAGTGGTGTTGGGTGTCCCAAGTTGATGCAAGTGGGTCTCACCCACGCTGCACCTGGCCTGGGACCAGTAGTAGGTTCCACCTGCACAGTGTAGCCAGAAGCTTTCCCACACACTCACCGGGCCTGGGCTAAGATCTGGCTGGGGGTGCCAGGTATGCTGCAGAAATTTCTACTCAGTGGGCGGGATGGGGGAGATGCTGCGGAGTTGTGGGGCTCTTCCCAAGGGGGTGGAAGAGGGTCTCATCCACGCTCCACCTGGGCTGGGACCAGTAGTAGGTCCCACTGGCACAGGGTAGCTGGAATCTCCTATATATAATATTTTAAGGAAGGGTTTACAGGGTGTTCAGGGTCTCACTAATAATTGGACATGTAGTGATCTGCCTGTTTACAGCCTCCAAAGTTCTGGATTTGCAGGAGCACACCACCACGCCCAGTCTCCATAGCTGTCTCAGTGCTACCATGTGTCCGGCCAGGCATGGCAGGCCCAGAGATCAAATCCCTGACCCCTGTGCCTTCCTGGAGGCTCTTTAATCTGCTGAGCTATTTGGCCATTCTGAAAAAATTACATTTTTATCTTAAAGTATCTGAAAGTCATGGGCTCACATGATTGTCTTGCCTCAGCCACCAGCTACCTGGGATTGCAAACGTTTGTCGCTACAACTGGATTCACTATACTTTAAGTAGTAGTCATGCGTTAGACTTAAGGAAGTATGAACGACTCTTAGTTTAGACAATCTACAAGAATTGATTACTAAAATGTTGAATGACTGATTTAAAATAATCAACAGAATTAGCAAACAAAATTCAGTGCTCTTTTACACGTAGTAATTACTGTCACATTTGGCAACACTTAGAAGTAGAATATTGCATTTTCCAAAATTTGCATCAGAGTTTCAAGGAAGGAGACAGCTTTGCTTACCTAGGATATAAATACTACTTCAAAGCCTTTTGCTTATCAACAGTTGTTATCTCCATCAGATGTTTTGGCGTGTGTGTGTGTGTGTGTGTGTGTGTGTGTGTGTGTTTGTGCATGTTTATATCAGAGTACATCAGGATTTTTTGCAAAGGAAGTCCCCTTCTAAAAGAAAAAGTCATGCCTGAGTAACTGGATCTGCTAGTACTTGCCTGGTACAATTTGCTGTAGTGTGCACATCACATCATGTCAGCTATGTGCACTGCAGCAAACAAGCAGTTATCATACAAACATATGTCTTTGTAGGCATAATAAATGCTCCATTAGTCTCCTTTTAAACTGTTCTTTTAGGATGGAAAGAAAACAAATAAGGACAAAAGAGAGAATAATGTGAATATGAAGCAAAAATGCTGCAAGAATGTCAAAACAATACAAATATTTTCTTTCTTTTTCCCAATTTCTATTAAAAACATTTTCCCAATAATGATATTGAAGAGCTAATGTTTTGGGTTCCAAGATGTGAGAGGAAGTAGAAACTTTCATCAGGTAGTAGTTCTTTTGTGCCTATTGTTTCATTCTTCTAACTCATGATTTCCTGTCCTAATTCCTAATGCTGACTTCCAGATATCTAGTGCTAATCATCAACCCTTCCCTAGAAGAAAAACTCCTTTGTGAAACTTCATTGTTGTGTTCAGCTAATTTCTGTGAAAGGATAAGAGACTTTGTGTAATAAAAGCAGGCAGCATTTACTTTTATCTTGTCAAGCAGAGGTATGTGGAAAATTGAGATGAAGGTGGCAAAAATGTAGCTGTTGCATATCTATGAAAACATGTCCCAAATTAGTAAAGAGTGGCGGCTTTGCAATTATAGAAACAGCTGCTCTGTTTATTTAGGAACACTTTTCTAAACTGCATTGCCATATGTTTTGTTCTGTATAGTAGGTTAAAGTGGTAAAGTATACTCAAACATATTCCATAGATTAATTTATTGTTTAAGTTCTTCGATGTTTTATGCATATTTTATCATTAATTTTTTATAAATTTTCTTTTTCTCTGAAAAAATCATCAATAACGTTGCCCTTTGTAAAGTATATAAGAAATAATGTTTTTCTACTTATTTTACTTAATGAATTATTTATTTAGGGACACAATGTATTTATTCACTTTGCCACATTTGATTTTAAAGTTCTTAAAGAACAGTACTTTCTTACAATATTCTTAATTTTTAGTAAATTTGCTGCTCCCTTTAATATTTACAACATTACTGTGGTTTATACACTTAATTGTATTTATGCTTGCACTTTATATGTTGCATTTAATTTAGAGGTCTAAATTTAGACTTATATTTATTTAAATAGGAAGTAGTTATTGTTATATTTGACAAATGTGTATAGGATAATATTTTGTGACATTCTTATTTAAAAACTTTTTAATTTTGATTGAGTTTTCTAGTGTTTCTGTAGGAATTTTGTTTCATTCCTATGTAAATATTTGAGCAGCTCACTGATGGGTTCAAAAAGCAAACAGTTTCTGTGTTCTCATATGGTAATTGTGAAGTATGCAATCAATGTGGAAGATGTATGATAAAGGATCACAGTTAAATAATCATTAAAGTCACTTATGAAATTAATAATATTAAATACTTAGTACAGAGTCCCCTACAGCTCAACATAACAGTATGACTTTACTTCTTATATATCGTTTTTATACTTTTCTGCTGGATGGTTAAGGCCAAGGTAAAGCAGTACCTGTGCAAGAAGAGTTGTAGCTTTTGGGTCTGATAAGGTCAGTGAAATCGCATCAGGATTTATCCTGAGACCCTTTACCTCAGATTGTAGATCCTTTGTCAGTGTCAGCCATGTGGATGAGTAACGACAATTGCTTGGCCAATGTGCTCTCTGTGAAAGCCTGAGAGAATGTTTTCTCTCCCTGTGACTCTCCTTTGGCACACTTTACATCATTGATCACTTTCCTCTTTGGTCCCATAATCTTGATCAGAAATTTTTGGACACTACCGAGTTACATGACGTTACAGTACAAGTTCTCATATGTCCTGAGTCTTAATTGACCTTAGAATGCTGGGGCCAAAACATTGGCTTTCCTTGTGGCCCTCCTTTTTTCTCTAATTTTGGTCTGCAACTTAGGTTGTTAACCCCCCAGAAGAGAAGTTTACTTTTATTATCATACAACCTAGGCTGTTAAACTTAACCCCACTGTCTGAATATCAAACGTCTTGGACATAACATAGAACATGTATTTTTCATCAAGTATTGATATGTTGAACTTTAAGTCCCTACAGAACATTATTAAAAAACGTTTAAAAATTCTAACATATTTTAAAAATAGGTCAATGATTTCTGACATTGCCAGTGAAGCAGAAGACCAATATTATTATGGACTATTGGACTCTTTTGGAATATTTTGCTGAGTTTACACACCTATAATATTCAAATAACGGAACTAAACAAGAAAGGGGATACAGATGAATGTCCATTTTGTATCTGTGTATTCAAAATGGCTAGGATAGATATATACTTACATTCTCTTCATGAATAAAGGGATTTGTTCTAATACTGTTTGTAAATAGGATATCATGTCTGCATCTTATACAGCAATTTAACCACTAGGAAGAATGTATACAATGTGTTAGTTATTGAAACTGTCTACCAATTTTGTTTGAAACTGTCTCATTGCTATTTGTTTCTCAATAAAATTATGGGGGAAAAAAAGAAAGGCACAGAAACTTAATTATGTAAGAAAAATTCCCCCAAACACGTTTTGCTTGATTATAGTGAGTCTTTTAAAACTACTGAAGATATCCATAAAAACTGCTTTTGAAACAGTATTTTGTAACAGTAATTGCTTATTTTATCTATGTACAAACACGTTTTAAAACATCTCTATCCCAATTCCAGGATAAAGTTGTTAAATTAATCATACAAAATATACTTAGTAGAGAATGGTATTCATGCTTTTGTGTTTTAGACAAATTTTTATTCAGTTATTAAAGACTGACACATTCCTTAAAGATCATTTACTATATTGCTACATGTAATGAGTAAAAATTAATTATATCAAAAACACTTTCCATTCTGATTCTTGAACTTAGTAGCCAGGCTATTGTAAATTCTATGGCTAAAGTTTTAATATAGACTAAATAATACACATAGGGCCAGCAAGATAGCTCATTGGACTAAAGTGTCTGCATAGGCAAGCACAGGCAAGCACAAAGGTGGCAGTTCAACTGCTGGCACCACATATCACACCAGCCCCTTCCCAGGGTGGGCTGTGCATGCCTGCAATCCAAGCTGTAGAGAGGATGAAAGTAGGAGGATCACCACAAGTCTGAACTGCGTAGTAAGACCCTGTAACAACCAAATACATTTTAAAAACTAAACTAAACTAAAATGAATAATACACATAGAAAAGCAAATGACAAATTCATGAATCTCTTTTCAAAGATTCTTGGAAATAATTCTATATGAGTAAAATTGTAACCTTTAATTGCAGACATAATTTTATGGGAAAAAAGTAAGTGACACTGTGTACCTTTTGTGATTGTAAAAGTGTGTATTAGAAAAAAATAAAATCTGCCATTATTTTCCACAGATAAGACAATGATCAGTTCAGTTTAATAAAGCAGTATAACATATATCCTAATTACTTGTTTTTCCAGATATTGGACTATAAAAAAACATTAATTTTGACACTCATAAGTCATGCATTTTCCTAATTAATTTACTATGCTTTCACTGCTTTTTAACATATATTACTTAGGTTGTTTAAAAAAATTGTTCACGTTTGTGATATCATAATCATTTCTCTCTTCATTTTTTCTCTGCTCCTCCCTTTCCTTCATTGTATAAAACCTTTCCTCCCTGTATATTGTTAACCTTCCTGTCCTATAGCATATCTGTTTATTTTGTGCTGTAAATAATTTTATTTCCCTTCTCTCGCATTATGGAACATTTTGCAAATAATAATAAGTAGACTTATGATCTCAAGGTCCATCCACATTCCTATAAATCACTATCATTTTCTATATTAATGACTAGTGGTATTCATTGTGCATGTAAGTCACATTTTATTTTGAAGCTTTCAAAAAAATCCCTAAAATTAATTCTTATGAGACTTTGAAGAAAGAGACAAAAAAAGATAACAGAAAATTAAAAGACATGACTTTCTCATGGATAGAAACAACGCTGTGGAAATGGCCATACTCCCAAAAGAACTATACAAATTTAATGCAATTCTGATCAAAATACCACTAGAATACCTCACAGATCTAGAGAAATCTTTTTTAAAAAATTCATTTAGAAAGAGATGAGAACTGGAATAGCAAAGGAGATCCTGGGCCAAAAGGCAAGGCATGAAACATCACAAACCTTGACTTGAATTATACTACAAAGGCACTATGAAAAAATTAGCATGATTTTGGGGAAAAAATCTGAGAATCAATGGAACAGAAGATTCGAAAAAGAGTAAAAACACACTCAGTCACAATATCTTTGATGAAAGGGTCAATCATGTTCACTGGAAGAAAGATAGACTCTTTCATCAATGGTGCTGGAAAATTTGACTTTTCACATGTAGAAGACTAAAGCTAGTCTCATTTCTATCACCATGTGATAAACAAAAGTCAAAATGGATTAAAGTTCTTAATATTAGAAGAGAAACACTCAATCTATTGGAGGAGAGAGTAGGTTGAAGTCTTGAAGAATAGGGGTAGGCAGAGAGTTCTTGAATAAAACACAGACTACATGGGAAGTACTTCAAAGAATCAGCAACTGGGAATTCATTTTTGTAAAAATTGTTTCCACAGCAAAATAAATCAGCAACATATTGAAAAAACAACCCATAGAGTGGGAAAATAATTTAGCCAATTGTCTCTCAGACAAAGGATTTCAATGTAGAACACATGAAGAACTAAAAATAATGCAGTGCCCCATAACTCAAAGACTCAATTCAAAAATGGGTATGTGTGATGAATATGCACAACTTTGATTAAGAAATACAAAAGGCAAAAAAAAAAAGAAATACAAAAGGCTAGCTCAGCAGAGTAAGTGCCTGCTTGTGCCAGCAGAAGAACCGGTGTTCAGTTCATGGTATTTAATGCCACGCCAGCCCTGACCCTGAGAGCACTGAGCCAGAAACTCTGTACGGGTGTGGTGGCACACATCTGTAATCTCAGCAGTGGGGAGGCTGAAAACAGGAGGATCACTACAAGTCCAAGCCACGTAGTGAGACCCTGTACCAAATACATAACTTAAAAATGAAATACAAATGGAAAATAAATATCTGGGAAAATGTTACACATCACTGACCATTCAAGAAATGCAAATTAAAATGCTGAGATTTCTTCTCACCCCAGTAAGGATAGTTACCTTAAATAACTCAACTACTAACAAATGCTGGTGCAGCTACCTGGAAAGGAACCTTTCTCCACTGTTGGTAGGAGTGTAGATTGGTTCAAGCACTGAAAATCAGTGGGGAGATTTCTCAAAAATCTAACATTAGATGTTCCATTGAAGCCAGCTATTCCTCTTCTGGGTATTTTCCCAGAAGAATTAAAAGCATCATACCACAGCAATTTATATGTACCCATGTTTATAGCAGCACAATTTCTAACAGTAAATCTTGGAAACAACATATATGCCAATCAACTGAAGGATGGATAAAAAAGTGTCATTTTCATATAGTGGAGTACTACTCAGCTATAAAGAAGGATAAACTTGAGGCCTTTTTATAGCCAAATGGATGAAGCTTGAGACAATACTCATATAGTATACTTAATACCCATAAATCAGACTGGCGTAAGTAAACATGCTATTTTTCTCCCTAGTGTAAATACCTGAAAAAGTGAATAAGATCCAAACAACATTATAAAAGGGGCAAAAACTGCACAAACTGCATCAATAACAGGGATGGCTGAAAGGAAAACAGAGGAAGGGAAGACAAATAGAATAATTAATAATAATAATACCAATGTATATACATACACAAGATAGTTCGGATAAAAATACTCCTAATTTTTATTAGTTCCTTAAAAAGCACATTTTGTGCTTACATTGTATAATCTTTCATGCTTTTTTTTAACTCGGAGCAACTACTATGAAGATAACAATATAAAATATATTAATCATTGTTAATCACCTATTATCTTGTTTTGAAACTGTATATCTCTGTCAATTGGTTTTTATCTTTAAAATACATTCTAGAAATGTCCATTTTTATGACTTTATACTCTTTTGTTTTCTGCACTTAGGCAATATATTTTAAAATCAAATTGTGTGGCACCTCCAGTTTGGTTCTTCTGCCTCAAAATTGCTTTAATATTCACTCTTTAATAGGAATAGAACCAAGTATATTAAAAAATAGGAATAACTTCAATATAACTCTATATTAATCTAATGGTTGTTTCATCTGTTTCCATAAGACATTTATTTGGGATTTAAACTAAGACAATATTGAATTCTTAGCCTTAAAGGAATAAGAAAAAATTCTCAGCATTGTGAGGCATCATTCTAAGGCAAATTAAAACCATTATGATTTCCCATCTCACACACATTAGGATTGTTATTATAAATAAAACAGATAAAAGCAATGACAAGAGCTAGTAAGGATGTAGAGGAAAAACAGTACATTACAAACTGTTGATGGAAAAG
Organism: Octodon degus; assembly: GCF_000260255.1. NCBI lineage: Eukaryota > Metazoa > Chordata > Mammalia > Rodentia > Octodontidae > Octodon > Octodon degus. The sequence goes on from NW_004524639.1 coordinate 10,770,497, forward strand.
TAAATTAGAATAGCCATATGGAAAATAGTATTTTCTTTCTGTGTAAAAATTAAAAACATAGCTACCACACAATACAGCAATATCTTCTTTGAATATCTATATAAAAAGAAAAAAGATCAGTATATCTAAAAGATATCTGAACTTCTACAATTAATGGAGTATTACTCACCATACTGAAGATGTGTAAAACCCAAAAATGTTCAGGAAAAATAAATGAAAAAAAATATGATGTGTATGTTTTAGGGGACATTTCATTTAAAAAAAAGAAAGAAATTTCTAGAGGCTGGGGAGATGACTCAGTAGATTTCAATACCCCCCCCAACAAAAAAGAAGAAAATACTACTATTCTACATTTTAACAAATATTTTATAGCAGATTATGAATGCGTATTCATCATATATAGCTGAAATTTTGAACCTGTTGGACAATTTCTTTTTGCAGCTTCTTGTACTTAAAGCAAATAATAATAAGAATATTTACTTGATATTCTGTCTTGCAAAAATTGAAGAGGCATGAGTTCAATCCCTGTTTCCTCAAAAAAGAAGAAGAAGAGGAAGAGGAAGAGGAAGAGGAAGAGGAAGAAGAAGAAGAAGAAGAAGAAGAAGAAGAAGAAGAAGAAGAAGAAGAAGAAGAAGAAGAAGAAGAAGAAATATTGTAGAATAAAATACCAAAATTCATGGTACAACATTATTTCCTCCTGTGTTTTGACTTATAAAAAAGTATAATTCTATTAAGCTTTTAGTGAAAAGACTGTTGCAAAATATTTCTCTAATACAGTTTATATTTAATAATTTCCAACTCATTTTGCCTATAGTAATAGACTGTTAAATGTCCCATTTTAAAATGATTTTGTAAATTCTTTTTGCAAGACAACAGTAATGCTTTTATGCCAGTGAAGCAAATGAATCTTGTTAATATTTTATTACTCATGGCTCTAATTTATATTCCTCTTTTTCAAAGCATATAAAATATATTTTCTGTATGCTTATGATATCTACACAGGCAAATCACAATTTCTATCTTGTCATTACAAAAAATAATGTATTAGTCTAGAAACTGAAATTTGGTTAAGATTGAGACTTCTCTACCCTACAAATCCCAGTTTCATTACTTTCGTATATGACTGGATAATTAGCATTAAAATGCATTTGAATTGCACTTGGTAGATCACTGCTTCACAGTGGGATTTGAAACATAGTCACAATTTCATTACTTAAATCCTAATAAAACACAATGATGGGGTTATTCTGAATATTCTATCTTAAACTACCTAACATTCCCTTTGTTAACATGAATAATTATTATGAAATAAATGTCTGCATGCAAAGATCTATAGCATTTATAAAGAATGGTAACCCATTTATTATATATACTTATATATGTGTATATATATATATACATACATACATACATATATATGTAAAGGTAATACAATTAGTGGATGAATCTAGTTGAAAATAGACTATTCTATTAATTTTATGACAGGACTATGAGGTAAACATTTGGTCCTGTATTTGTATTTCCTAATAAAAGAATAAGAATGAATGTTTATAATGCTGTATGTCTTAAGTATCCATAGGAATTGTTTGGAAGGATACAAATCTTAAAATGCATTTATAGTATCAATACTAAAAAATCAATCACTGCAAACAAGGATATGTTTGTTTGTTAATTCACTATGTCCTACTAATGCTTTATAAAATGCCTGCTATTAAAGCAGTATAGATGAATCTGAATTGAACTATTTACATGATGCAATCCATTTTGCCTAGTAAGAAAGCATATACTTTTTTAGAACTTTAAATAGAAACTTTTCTTGAAAACTAGTGCTTCATAATCAGTTTATTTAGAAGTTCTGGCACATAGCATATGTGTGTAATAAGAATACATAATGACTCACATGAATCTACTTTATTGTCTTTGGATGCTTCCTGGAAATGTTCATTTTTTCATTATTGATTCTCTACATTAATGAAAGGCAGTGTTAACCAAATGTGGGATATCACCCAAATTACATTGTACTTGGCTCTGCAATAGACTTTTATTCTTTCACTTAAGATTAGGGAAATTCTCATCTATGGAGCACTTAAAATAAGCTCATACAGAAAAAGAACTCAATATATTGTGCACTTTTTACCTTTTCTTCAGTGCAGAGGTCTTATTTCATACTCAGAGCAAGAAAATCTCATCACTTGAAAGACTACCATTTGTACATCTTATATCCATTATATATCTGTCAAATCATTATCGAGCTTCACCTATATCATTATGCATAAGAGGGATAGCCTCTCTGTGGACTCTGAACTTTAACTGCCAGATTATTCTGTACTGATATAAAATTAGGATGCATAGCATTGTTTTTCAATTCTTTAGTTATGAAGGCAGATAAAAATGGTTTTAAATATTAAAAGTCACAAGCTGCGTGGGTGTTTAGTGTCTGTGGGTTTGGATTCTCATAATGTGAATACCATTATGTCCTAGCACTGTGAAAAATTCAGATAGTTAATACACTTATAAATATATGAATCTCAGTGATTTCAAGAAATAATGTCTACAGTTACTATTCATGTTCATCTAGTCATGGTAGCTAGCTTTCAAATTATGTCAAAGTTGAAATTCTAAATGTAGTAGTAAACAAAAATGATAACAAAATTCTGAAATAAAGTAGTATTCTGGATTTTAACCATAGAGTTAATGTACTTTTTAAGCATACACGTATTCTGTAGAATATACTTGTAAACACATGCAGACAAATTAACTTAAAAATTCCATAGTCAAAGTGAAGACAGTATAATTAAGTAAAATAGTAAAGATACTATTATATATTCACTTCATTGCCAAGAAATTTAGGTCCATTGTGTTACTAAAAATTCTCTTTTACATCACTAAGTTGATATACACATTCAAATTGAAGTCTAAATTAATAAAAAGGATTTCATGAAATTTTGATTTACAATAGTGATTGTTTTATTTTTCATTATCTATATTAAATTTAATAACATGAGATAATCCCTCTTAAAATTTTACATTTAAAATATTTTACTTTTAGTTATAGTAACAATATTGTCATATAATGCATGGTTTCCTCCTTACACAAGAAAAATTCATGTCTCATTGGATATGCACACTTATCCATCAATTGACATTTAAATTAATTACAATTTTTAGCTGTTGTAATGAATGCTGCAATGAACATAAAAGTGAAAACATCTTTTAGATTTACTGACTTGCAATCTTTTGGATAAACATGAGATATGGTCCAAATATGTGAATGTTTCCATTTTAATATATTATATTAAAACATATTTGATCTAGTTTCCAACAAATAATCACTCTTACTTCAAATACTCATATTCCATCAACCTTGACACTTTCTGAAGCAGTTATGGAAGATGCTTTTATGTTTCTTTAAAAGTTATGATTTTAACAATTTGGCAAATGTTTCTGCTGAGTCTCATCTAATAAGAAGGCAAATTCCTAAAACTATCACAGTGTATCTCATCCACTATATTCATTGGATCTGCCATGGTATTAATTTCACTCTTTCCCAAAGGCAAAATGATCTTGAAAGACAAAGTTAAATGTTTTGAAACAATTCAGGACATCCTGGTGATCATGACACAGCAACTACATATGCAAGAAGGCTTTCACAAGTACTTTAGAAAGTGTCAAGAATTATGAGTTAGACACATTTGAAGTAAGGGCAAGTATTTTGAGGACTTTGAAGTCTGTGTGCCATTTATTGTAATATTTTAAAAAAATTTAAATACTCATGGTACTTTTCTGATGACATTGTATATGCAGAGGAGATGTAAGAATCCTTAATCATATGATAATTATGTTTTAAATTTATTTTCACTGATTATTTTGTTTTTAAAATCATGTCAACCTTTTAAGTTTACCTTAATAGTGTGCAAGAATTGCAATTTTTCCACATTTTCACCAGCAGTTGCTGTTAATTATGGGAATAGGTGTTTTTGTTTATGTTCTATTTTAATTTCATTTTTTATAAAATGTGTATTTTCTTAAATTGTAGAGCATTATACTTTGCCCTATGCAAAGTTGGTACAATGATCATGACAATTCGTGTATATAGCTAACTTCTCACCTAGTAACCATTTTTATATCATAATATTTAAAAAACTATATTAAATACTATTAATCAGACATAGGAGCTTACATATATAAGATAGATCTTTTGTAAATGGAAATCTATCATGAGATGGAGGGAGTAGAAAAGAGGAAAGGGAAAGAGGATGAAAAGAAATGAAGATGTGCTATGTACATGCACCAATGTCACACAAGAAATGTAAACATGTGCTGCAAATATGTACTAATAAAAATTGAAAAAAGGAGCTTAAAGTCTGCTTTACTACAGTGTTATTGACTGCAGTAATCAAGTAGTTCAGCTGATCTCTAGAAATACTTTATCCTAGAAGCTTGAAACTTTATACCCTTAGATCATTATTGCCTCCATTCCCCTTCCCAACACTAATCACTATTTGGGTGACTGCTTCTATCAATTTGGCTTTTAAAGGTTCATCGTAAAAGTGAGATCATACAATCTTTTTATATAAATTTTACTAGTGCAATTTAGATACACCTTATGATCACATTCATCATAGAGAATTTATAACTTTACATGATGTATCTTTTTGTAATGCATTTGGTTGTTACAGGGTCTCACTATGCAGCTTGGACTCATAGTGATCCTTCTGTTTTCAGCCTCCCCAGGGCTAGGATTTAAAGCGTGTGCCACCATGTCATGACTCAGTTGCCAGGTCTGCATGCCCTAGGGGCAGGACCAGCATGGCATGTGGTGCTTGGGATTGAACACTGGTCCCTGCATTTGCCTAAGCAGGTGCTTAGTCCATTGAGCTATCTCACCAGCCTTTACATAATATAACTTGATGCCAGGTTTTCTCCCATTCTTATCCCCTCCCTTCACCCACACTTCCCCCTCTAATGTACAAAATTTTTGGCCAAGTTTTCTTCCCTTTCTCACTGTTTATTTTCCCTTCCTATTTTCCCTTTCTCCATCCCTAATTTCCCTTCCTATGTGAACCATTTCTACATATTTCACTGTATCAATTATATTACTTCATCTGAGAAGTATGTATTTATCTCAGCTGCCCATTTTTAGACTCAGTCTTTAAATTAGGGGAAGGGGTCTGAATTTTTCTGTTCTTTACATGCTATAGATATTAATCTTTTTCTAAGGAACAACTAGCTGAAATTTTGTTCCAGTAGTGGGTTGCTTCTTCATTCTGCTGACTAGTTCTTTTGCTGTGCAATAGATTTTTAATATGTTTAGTTACTGATGCTTTGGGACATTTTCCATACAAATCGAGTTTGGTCATAGAGTAGTTTCCTACAATTGTGTCTTCAACTGTTTTACCTATTATTTCTTCCAGTGGATTTACTATTTCTGTTGTAATAATTAAACTCATTATTAAGTTTTAACTTTGGTTTAGTTAACGATGAAAGATATAGGTCTAGTTTTAGTCTTTGGAAATATAGAAAGTCCACATTATCAGCACTATTTGCTAAAGTGGATATCTTTCTTCCAGTGAAGGTATTTGGCTACTTTGTAGACAATAAGGTGGCTGATTGGGTTTGGGGTTGTTCTTCATCTTATAATCTATCCCACTGATTCTTGGGTTTGTTTTTTTAGCCAGTACCAAATTATTTTTATCCCAGTAGCTTTGTAGTATATTTTTAAGCTAGGAATTGTGATGCAACTTACCTTGTCTTTGTTGAGAATTTTCATTATCTATTCTAGCTCTCATCTGACTCCAAATGAATTTTAGAGGTTTTCTCGAATCTGTGAGGCATGCTAATGATCTTATGGTGGGTGCACTACATATGCATAAGAATTTTAGAAAAATGACCATTTTCACTACATTGGTACTCCTTACTCAGGAACAGGGGATATATTTCCATTGTTTTTATTTTTTTAATTTTTTCCTTAATTTATTGATAAACAAATAGCAAGGAGACAGTTTCAAATCAAATTGGTAGGACAGTTTCAATAATTAACACATTGCATACATTATTCCTAGTGGTTAACTGCTGTACAAGATGCGGACATAATATCCTACCTACAAACACCATTAGAAAAAATCACGCTATTCTTTAAGAGAATGTAACTATATATCTATCTTAACCACTTTTTTTTTTTTTGTGGAACCGGGGCTTGAACTCAGGTCCTTGCCCTTGCCAGGGAAGCACTTATTCCACTGAGTCATCTCCCCAGCCACTTAAACACTTTAAATACACAGATACAAAATGGACATTCATTTGTATACCCTTTCTTTTGTTAAGTTCCATTATTTCAATACTATAGGTTTGTTAACTCAGCAAAATAATCTAAAAGAGTTCAGTAATCCCTAATAGTATTGGGTCTTCTGCTTCACTAGCAATGTCAGACATTGTTGACCTGAGTCCCCTACAGCTCAACATAACAGCATGGCTTTACTTCTTATATTTCATTTTTATACTTCTCTGCTGGGTGGTTAAGACCAAGGTAAAGCAGGACCTATGCAACAAGAGTTGTAGCTTTTGGGTCTGATAACGTCAGTGAAATAACCTCAGGATTTATCCAGAGATCCTGTACCTCAGATTGTTTGTCAGAATCAGCCATGTGGAAGAGTCAAGGCCATTGCTTGGCCAATGTGCTCTCTGTGAAAGCCTGAGAGAATGTTTTCTCTCCATGTGACTCTCCTTAGGCACACTCTACATCATCGATCACTTTCCTCTTTGGTCCCATAATCTCCTTGATCAGAAAATTTGGAAACTACTGAGTTACATAATTTTACAGTACAAGTTCTCATATGTCCTGAGTCTTAATTGACCTTAGTAGGCTAGGGCCAAAATGCTGGCTTTCCTTGCAGCCCTCCTTTTTCTCTAATTTTGGTCTGCAAATTTAGGTTGTTAACCATCCAGAAGACAAGCTTATTGTTATTATCATACAACTTTGGCTGTTAAACTTAACCTCACTGTCTGCATATCAAACATCTTAGGCATATTATGGAACAGGTATTTTTCATCAAGTATTGATATGTTGAACTTTAAGTCCCTACAGAATATGATAAAAAGAACTTTCAAAAATTAGAATATATTTTAAAAATAGGCATAAATAATTATATACTTCTTATGTTTACACATAATGAGAAAGAAATAGCAATAAGACTACTTCAAGACAGGTTAATAGGACAGTTACAATAATTAATACATTGCATATTGTTGTCTTCATATTAGTTGTTCAGAGTACAAGATGCAGACATGATATCTTCTTTAAATATTATTAGTAAAAATCTTGGGGCTGGGGAGATGGCTCAGTGGAATAAGTGCTTCTCTGGCAAGCGCAAGGGCCTGAGTTCAATCCCTGGTTACACCAAAAAAAAAATAATAATAATAAAATAAAAATCTTACTTCTCATTGCACTAAGTGAAAGTAGCTGTATATCTATCCTTACTATTTTGTATATATAGATATATTTTTCACTACAAAATGGACCTTCATTTATATCCCCCTTATTTGTCTACTTTTGTCAGAGATGGGTGTTCCATTGCCATTGCAATATTATAGGTACTTGAATTCAGAAAAATACACCAATATAGTCCAATAGTCCGAAATAGTATTGGATTATCAGTAGGACTGGCAATTTCAGGAGTTCTTGACTTGAGCCTTTTAAAGCTCAGCATATTAATATGGCTTTATGTTTTATTCCTCATGATAATACTTTTATGCTGGATGGGTAAGACCAAGATAAAGCAAGACATATATAACTAAAAATGTAACTTTTATATCTGGTAAGGTCAGTGAAATCCCCCAGGATTTACCCTGAAAACTTATACAACATTTGGTAGATCTTTTCTCAGTGTCAGCCATGTAGATGTGTCATGGCCATTGCTTGACAAATGTGCTCTCTGTGAAAGCCTCAGAGAATGTTTTCTCTCTATGTGACTCTCTTTAGGCACACTCTACATCATTGATCACTTTCCTCTGTGTGTCCGTAATCTCCTTAAACAGAAAATTTGGTACACCACTGAGTTACAGGATGTTACACCACAGGTTCTCTTATGTCCTTAGTCCTCATTGGCCTTGAAGTGCTAGGGCTAAAATATTGGCTATCCTTGTAGCCCATCTTCTTTAATTTTTTGTCTGCCAATTTATGTTGTTAACCATGCAAAAGAGAAGCTTAATCATATTTTTACCTTAAAACAGTTTCTTGAGCTTAACATCATTATCTGCTTGAATATCAAACACCTTAGACATAGCGTGGAACAGGTATTTTCCATCACTCATTGATATTCTGAACTTTAAATCCCTATAGAATGTGAAAAAAAAACAATAACACATTTTTACACAGAAAATTAGCAATCTAAACATAATCAACATTGTAGCAGGACAATCCTATGACTTTTTTCTCATGTCTTTTTTTATTACCTTTTTAAAAAACAAACGTTTACTAGAGACATTCTTCCCATTTTCTGATGTTCTCTCCCATCTCTTTTTAAATAGTGCTATTGTTTTTAATTTACTTTGCTAAATTGATTTCCATGTATTTCATTTTCTTTGATGTTAGTACAAAAAGTGTTGTTTCCTTAAGTTCTCACTCAATGAGTTTGTTACTTCTGTATAAAAATTCAATTGATTTTTGAGTGGAGACTCTGTGTTCAGTTTTGTGAGAGAATTTGATTAGAAAATCTAACAGTCATTTTATTTTATTTCATGTATTTGGTACAGGGTTCTCAGTATGCAGCTTGGACTCATAGTGATCCTCCTGTTTTCACCCTCTCAAGCATTTGGGATTACAGGTGTACTCCAGCATGCCAGGTCTGGATGTTTGGCTCTGTGTGCATGGGGGCGGAGCCAGGAATCAAACCCCAGTCCCTACACAAGCACTTAGTCTGCTGAGCTATCTCTCTGGCTGTCTAGATTTCTTTTCTTAGAGATTATGATGTCTTCTGTGTAGAGTATCATGTCATCTGCAAAAAATGGTAAGTAACATTCTCCTCTTCCTGTGTTTATTTTTTGTTTCTTTTTCTTGTGTAATTTGTCTGGATAATATTTCTAGAGGTACATTGAATAAGAGTGTTGACAGTGGATAACCTTGTCTTTTTCCTGACCTTAGAGTAAATCATTTCATCTTTCAAATACTTAATGTGATACTGCCTATAGGTGTATCATAGATCACTTTATTCAGGTTGAAATAAAGATGGTCTATTACAATTATCGGTAGGGTTTTATTTCATGAATGGGTGCTGGACTTTGTTAAATGATTTTCCAGAATCTACTGAAATTATCATACAATCTTTATATGTTTGACTTAGTTCACTTTGCACTGTACTCCTAGAAGAAAATACATGTAAAAATATGTGACATTGGTCTTGTGAATAATTCATTTTTATGACACCAATATAATAGACAACAAAAGCAGACATAAACAAGTGAGACTACGTCAAAAATGGTTATCTTCTGCAAGGCAACAGCACCATGAAAATGTATTCTATGTTCAGGAAGAAAATATTTGTGAACCATTGTGGAGAGCCATCCAAAGCTTGGCCTCTGACAAAGTAATGTCAAGTTTGGAGAATATGCAAAGCAGAATTCATATTGATGTGACTCCACAACCTCCTGAAAATTGTTAGGCTTATGATTCACATGAAAGAGAACATAGAATTATCAACTAGGGTTTTGGCATAGCTTAATTAAGTGCACAAATTTTTTACAGAGGTTGACTTCATTTCTCCTACCTTGTGAATCTGAAGAAGGGGCCAAGCCCAAACCAGAAACATTTAACAATAACAAGGAAGTTTAGAGTCAAGATCTTGAGGCAGTAAGAATATACCCCCCAAAGCAGAGACTTTTGGTAGTGCAGAAATAGAACAGAAAGGATAATAGTTGGCTAAGATTCCATGACTATTCCTAGTGTATGCTCTACTCATTAATCAAAATTTAATTGTCTTTCACTTATAGATGAAAACCACATCTGTTAATCTTGCACGAAGAAAGCTTATGTAATCATTCATGTATAAATAAAGACTACGGATTTTGCTCTGGGTTGAAAAGACACACTCTTCTTCCCTCCTAGTCCCACTATGTTTCTCTGTATCTTTTTTCTTCCCCACTCACTTTCCTTTTTCCTCAAGTTATTTTTCCCTGGAAGCTGAGGCTGGACCTCAGCAAACCATATATAAGGTATGATGCTAATATTCAAAATATAAGGAAAAATAGTTAATAGAGTTGGCTATGGGGCTGAAGCTAGGGACTTAACCGGGAGGTTTCAGGCAAGAGGATACTTCCCCATCCCACCACCCAACAGAGTCACAAATATATCGGGCAAAAGTGAATTAAAGACTGAGTTGGAATGGAAGAAGCAGCAGTTGGCCCAAAATCAGAGAGGAAAAGAAGAGCAAAGAAGAAGAAGAAAATAAAAAAGAAACTGATCAGAAGAAGGAAGCTGTTGCTCCTATGCAAGAAGAATCAGATCTTGATACATACAAAGAAATAACTAGAATTCAACCTCACTAACTTCAAAATTCTGACAGTTCCTTCATCCAATGGAACTACAATCATCATGTAAATTAGCTAAACCTAAAAGTTCAGTGATTAATAGAAAACAGAATTTTAAACCAACATCAAAAGTGATTTTGTGGGCCGGGGAAATGGCTCAATGGAATAAGCGCTTCCCTGGCAAGTGCAAAGGTGTGAGTTCAATCCTTGGTTCCACAAAAACAAAAACAAAAACAAAAGATCTTGTGTGGTATTTCCTTTTCCTCATTTCCCATAAAGTATCCACTATAAATAAAAAGAATATAATCATTTTTCTATTTTAATATGAATGAATTTGCTTTATGCTTATAAATGTAAATATATGTTAATTGTATAGATAAACTACAAAGGAGAAAATAAAAGCCCTTATTTGAACATTTAGAAAAAAAAATCAGATCTTGAAAGAACAAGAAGAAGGAGGAGGAGGAGGAGGAGGAAAGGAGGAGGAGGAGGAAAGGAGGAGAAGGAGGGAAGAAGAAGAAGAAGAAGAAGAAGAAGAAGAAGAAGAAGAAGAAGAAGAAGAAGAAGAAGAAGAAGAAGAAGAAG
>NW_004524639.1:10782044-10787803 GCF_000260255.1 Octodon degus
AAGAAGAAGAAGAAGAAGAAGAAGAAGAAGAAGAAGAAGAAGAAGAAGAAGAAGAAGAAGAAGAAGAAGAAGAAGAAGAAGAGAAACTCAAGTTTTGCTTCAAATCATGGGGCTAACCCCAGAATCTCATTTTGTCCCTCCTCCTATGTCTCCATCCTCCAAATCTGTGAGCCCACCAAGCAAAACTAAAAGCCAAGACTCTGGAGATGGTGCTGTGGGATCTAGGATATTGCATTGGGATACAGATCCATCAATTTTTCACTTTGCTCAGATTTTGATTTGGGACAAGAACCAATTAATCTTGGAATGGCCAAAATTACACAAATTGACTTTTTTCCTTGAGAAATCATCACATATACCAAGGACACTCAGATTCCAGTGATGACCCAACCCAAAGAAGATGAAGAGGGAGAAGACGATGTGTGACTCCTAAGCCACCTACTGAGTCTGAAGAAGAGAAAACGTCTAAAAAGGATGAAGAAAATGATGGTAAAGCTCCCCTTCATGAGATGACTGGAGAAGAGAAACAACAAATCTTACACTCAGGAATTTATAAGTTTCTTTGACCATTATACATGAATTATAGAAAGAGCACCTTTTGAACAAATTAACATCTTTGACTACAGTGGGAGATCTCTGGAAGATAAAGAAGGAAAGATTCAAGCAAGTGCTAAACTATCATTAAATTGACAATTTTTTGATGAATGGTCAAAGCATTGTTAGTTGTTTGGATAGATCATCTCGTAAACACAATTGCGGATTCCTATTATAATAATAATGAAAATGCTCCTCATGAGCCTGATGGTGTGGCCCTTGCATGGAATATGAAATAAAAAAAAGACCCCAGAGTTTGTGTTACACTGCCAATCAGCTGTGATGTCTGCTAAGTATGCAAAATTTCATCCAAATTTTGTTGTTGTGTACATATTCAGGCCAAACTGTGCTTTAGGATAACTCTAGCAACAAAAGAACTCTGGTGCAAAGAACAATACTGTCGGCTGCTGCACAGACATACCCTGTCTATTGTGCAAATGTTGTCAGAACACATAATGCACTTAATCTGATTAACAACACTACTGATAGAAGATTTTGCTAATGGAGTCTGGACATGCTTTCTCATCTGCAGGATAGCATGGAGTTGGTTCAAGGACAGTCAAAGGCAGTAGCTGTGAAATCTATGTCCTTCCCTGTGGGAGATGGCAACAACACTGTTGTTAGGAGTAAAGAAGACTCTGCGTACACAGCATCCTGCCATGGAAGCAAAGCTGGAATCAGTGAGCTGTCTGAGGGACACCAAGGACCAATCACTGGTATCCAGTGTGGTGCAGCTGTTGGAGCAGTAGTCTTCTCATATCTTTTTGTCACATCTTCATTTGACTGGACAATAAAACTTTGCACAACTAAGAATAACAAGCCACTGTATTCATTTGAAGATAATTCAGACTATATTTATAATGTTATATGGTCACCCACCCACCCAGCCCTTCTTGCCTGTGTGGATAGCATGGGGAGAACGGATTTATGGAATCTGAGCAATGACACAGAGTTACCAAATGTCAGCCTTTCTGTGGAGAGTAATGCTGCTCTCAATCATATAAGATGGACCCATTCTGGAAGAGAGATCACTGTGGACAACTCTGAAGGACAGATTGTTATATATAACGTGGGACAGCAGATTGCTGTTCCCCAAAATGATGAATGGGCACGGTTTGTTTTCATTGGTTTTTTTTAGATTTATTTATTTTTTTGTTTTGTTTCATTCTGTTTTTAATTCAACTTGCAATACTGCATTTCCAAGAAAAATGAACCATTTTCCACAAGAAATTTAAATAAAATCATACCAAGATACACAAAAATGAAATTCTCCAAAACTTATTATAAAGAAAAAAATCATTAAACTTACACATAAAAATATTAGCTATGGCAGAACAAAATTAAATAGCATCTTATTCCACATTAGAAAGAAAAAAAGGACCAAGGGCATAAGAAACTAGACTAGTTAAAGGACTGAAAGAAAAAAAAGATCTGTAACTTTTGAATTTTATACTTAGCAAACATACCTTTGAAAACTAAAAGATTTTCTAGTAATACAAACTTGAAATATTTTAATACCTCCAGAAGTAGCATATAGGAAATGACCAAGAACATAATTCAAAAGGAAAGAGAAGTTGCAGTATACTCCAGAATAGACAATAAAGAGCTCTCCATATGATAGTTATGCAGGACTATACAAAATACATCAGATGAACCCTTATTTAAAGGTCATGGAATATTTCTATGGACAGTACCAGTCTTATGTTGGGTTATATATGTGTTTTTTCATATATATGTGTGTGTATTCATGTATAAAAGACAGGGAAAAAGTGATATAAGGTCAACAGAAAATGGAAATATACTTTTTAAAGTTTCTAATACTAGAAGAAGATATCATACAATGTTTTTAAATAAATTGTAAGTCAAAGATATATTATAAATCTTAGAACAAAAATTAAGATTAAGCAATATTCAGAAAATCAAGTGTTTAAAAACAATTGAACTAAGAAAAAGTTTCTATGATAGTAAAGAAGTACTAAGAGTAAAACATAACATAAATACTGGAATGACAAATAAATGACCAGCACGTCCAACAGTTTGAGGATAGGATATCACACAAAGTTCTAGTGTGTTGTGGAAATGCATAATGACCATGACAGTTACTGGTGGGCTGGTGTCACTTGTGGGACTGAGCTACAGCTATTTCTTTGAAATCCACCCTGTAGACCCAGATGGAATCATGACACATAGGGTGGAAGAGAAGTCCATTTGTAGAGTGTGCTGATGGAAATATTTTAATTCTGTACACAAAAGGATAACTGAAAGACTACTATTGTACACCTCTTACTCCCTGTGTTTAATTGTTTGCCCATTTGGTAGATACTTTCCATTCACATTCATGGGGCTGTGATCAATTTGTTCCCTCTCTAGAATATCATTTAGTAGTCGGTGTAGGATTGGCTTTGTCATCATGAAATTTTTAGTTGTTTTTTTTCATGGAAGTATTTCAATTCTCCATTATACTTGAAAGACAGTTTTACAGGATATATCAGTCTGGGTTGGAATTTATTTTCTTGCAAGACTTGTAGTTCGGGGCTGGAGAGATGGCTCAGTGGTCTAAAGCACCTGCTTAGAACAGGCTTAGCAAAGCATTAGGGACCGCGGTTCAATCCCCCAGCACCACATGCCAGCCCCGCCCCCTGGTGGGCTGAGCTGGCCACACACACCACACACACTCTCTCTGTCTCTCTCTCTGTCTCTCTCTCTCTCTCTCTCAAATAAATAAAATTAAAAAAAAAAAAGACTTGTAGTTCTTTGCCCCATGCTCTTCTTGACTTGTTGGTTTGTGAAGAGAAATCTGCCATTATTCTGAGGGGTTTTCCTTTAAATGTGATCTGTTTCTTTTCTTTAGTGGATTTTAGTATACTGTTCCTATGCTGAATATCTGGAATCTTGATTATTATGTGTCTGGGTGTGGTTTTCTTTGGGTTGATACTATTTGCAGTTCTCTATGCTTCGGTTGTGTGAATGTCAGATTGTTGCCCCATATTTGGGAAGTTTTCTGCTATTACTTCTGTCCATATTCTTTTTATATCATTTGTATTGACTCCTTCCTTCTCATTGATGCCTATTAGTCTCACATTGTTCATCTTTGCATCGTCTTGCAGGTATTGAATTACTTTTTCCTGCATCCTAGTTGTTTTAAAGAGATCTTTTCTTACTTTTTCACTAACTGCAATGGTGTCTTTAAGGTCAGAAAGTCTATATTCACTTTCCCTCAAACGGTTTTGCCAGCTTGTGATTGAGGTTTTAATTTCTTGTATATCACTTTAAATCTGATTCATACATTGTATTTATTTCCTATATTGTTTATTCATGGGTTCTACCATTTTATATTCTGCTCTATTTTTTATCAGTGTATTCTTTAAAAGTACTTAGTAATTCTTTGATTATAGTTATCACTGCATTTTTTAGTTCAAAAATTATTTCTGATCCGATTTCTTCTATACATTTCTGCAGTTGTTTCTTTACTTTCAACACTACTATTTCAGAGATTGCAGGTGTGTGATTTCCAGTTTCCTCTATGTTATTGTCTTCTGCAGTTGTACTGCGTGGACTCGGGCCTGAGATGCATTTTGTTTCTTCTCTGTCATTTTTTATACCACTGTCTTCTGACTTTTGGTGTAGAGATTAGATAGAGTTATTACCTTAGCATAGGGTTCAGATCTACAAAGTTCAGATTCCTCCAGATGGGTGTTGCTTGGATCTGGCTGAGGTCTGACTGCTGTGCTACACTTCTTCCTGCTGCAGCTGTTGGAGTTGAACCCTTTGTGTCACTCTGGCAAGATGTACTGCTCCTGAATCAGCTGTGTGAGTCTTGCCTCTACCCTTTTCACAGGGAGTTATGCTGAAGGGTTCCATGCTGGGCCTGCACTCTGGGTTTAATGAGGGTCAAGTGGGCCCCAGGCAGTCTCATTCACACTCCAAGCCTGCACTGTGGGTCGATTCAGCATCCAGCGGCCTCTGGTCATCTAACTCATCAATGAGCACGGTTTGGCGGAACACTTGCAGAAATTAATGCAAACCGAGCTGACGAAGAAGCAGCTGCCCGAAAACCTGCTTAGTTCCTGGAAAGAGGAGTTCTGTTAGTAGATTTGCGGAAAACACTTAAGTAGATTGTAAGACTACTTGCATGCTTCTTTCTGAGTGATAATTAAAAATTTCATGGATTAATCTGTGGATTTAACTCAGCAAAAAAAGAAAGGAAAGAAAAATAAGTAATAAATGCAAATAAGAGACAAGAAAAAAAATTCATAGGACTGTCCTGGTACAATGTTGTATATGGTTAGATTTCTAATTTTGTGTAAAAAATTGTAATTGTTTATTTTTAGTTCTATTATTATTTTTTATTTTTTTCACATTCAATAGGTTTTTTAAGTTCAAAATATCAATGGTTGATGGAAAATACCTGTTCCATGATATGCCTAATGTGTTTGATATTCAGACAGTGTTGTTAAGCTCAATTGCCTATGCCTTACAGTAATAATATAATTAAGCTTGTCTTCTGGAGGGTTAACAACTCAAGTTTGCAGACCAAAAAATTACAGAATAAAAAGGGCTGCAAGGATAGACATTTTGACCCTACCCCTTCAAGGTCAGTGGGGACTCAGGATATAAAGAGAACCTGTAGTGTAACATCCTCTAACTCAGTAGTGTCCCAAATTTTCTGATCAAGGAGATTGTGCTACCACAGATGAAAGTGGTTGAAGATGTATAGTGTGCCTAAGGAGAGTTGTCTAGAGAGAAAACAGTCTCTCAAGGTTTCAAAGGTAGCAAATTGGTTAAGAAACAGCCATGATTCATCCAGATGGCTGACACTCACAAAGGATCTACAAACTGCTGTATATGGTTGCAGGGTAAACCTGTGGAGATTTGACTGACCTTGCCAGATGAAAAGTTTCATTTTTTTGTTATATATGTCTTGCGTTATCTTGGTCTTAACCATCCAAAAGAAAAATCTAAAGACAAGGTAGAAAAAGTAAAGCCATATTAATATGCTGTTCTCTAAAAGGCTCAAGTCAACAACTTCTGATATTGCCAGTCCTGCAGATAACCCACTACTATTATGGGCTACTGGACCATATTGAATTACTTTGCTGATTTCATGCACCTACAATATTTGAATGATGATGGAATACCCATCTCTGACAAAACTAAACAAAAAA
>NW_004524639.1:10787932-10816175 GCF_000260255.1 Octodon degus
TAGAATTTCTGCCTCACTCTCAGGACCCCTCCAGACACAGTCTAAGCCAAGAAGCAGCGTGTGTGAGGGAGAACTTCTGGGCTCCCCTGTGCCCCCTGAATCCACCTGGACCAAACCCAACTTGGGCCTGTGAGTGAGACCTTAAGCCATGCTCTCAGAACTCCTCCAGC
This sequence comes from Octodon degus, assembly GCF_000260255.1. Classification (NCBI taxonomy): domain Eukaryota; kingdom Metazoa; phylum Chordata; class Mammalia; order Rodentia; family Octodontidae; genus Octodon; species Octodon degus. The sequence goes on from NW_004524639.1 coordinate 10,788,103, forward strand.
ACAAGCCCAGGCCCAACCTGTTAGAAAGAACTCCATCCATGCACTCAGGACCCCTTTAGACACAGCCAAAGACCAGGCCCAGCTTGTGTGGGACAGCTTCCATGTTTACATTTGCCTGCTGGATACCTCCAGACCAGGCAAGTTCCACATGTGAGCAAGTCCTTTTGTCCTGCTCTCTGGAACCCTCCAGACACAACACAGGACGTGCATACAGCCGTGGTGTGAAACATTGCAGTTGAAGTTCCCGAAGAGAGGCTAGTGCCCAGAACTACACAATTAATCCAGGAGCAGAGCATCATGCCAGAGGGGCACAGCAGGTTCACTTCCAAGGGCTGCAACAGAAAGAATCTAAACACAGCAGTCAGACCCAAGTCAGGCACAACTAGATGAATAGAAATTTCATAGATCTGCACCCGGTAAGCTGAGACACTTTGCTAGACTCAGATCTATATAAGCAGCCTCTCTCTTTCTCTTTTGACAGAGAGAGGGGGCAAAATGTAACCGGGGTGAACTACTCTGACTAGAAAAAACCAGGCACATCAAAGGGAGATGATCAGACAGAACTTAGCAGAATTGACTTAAATAAAAATTCCCAATTTAATATCTGCTTAGCTATACAGACATAATGATAGCACTTATGGTCTAACATACAAAGCCATTACTTACAAAAGTTGTCAACTGCTAAATATCATTACCCAACTTTAGTGTTCCTTATTGTAGTTCAGCAAATGCAAATCTATAACAGCCTTAACCATATAATCTATCTTGGATAAATTTCAGGAGGTGCTAAGGTTATAACAGTTCCAAAGCTCTACAGTAAAGATCAGAGAAGAGTGCTATACAAAATGACAAAGAGAGGGAACAAAATGTCATCTCAGGCCGTGAGATCACCCAGAACAAATGCAGAAAACACTAAGACAGAAGAAATTGGGAATCACACAGCAGACATGGCTGAATTAATAGCATCTGAAGTAAAGAAACAATGGCAGAAAGGTGTAGAGGAACTCACACCACAAATAACCTCTGAAATTAAAAAAAATAATCTCTGAAATAATAGTGTCTGAACTAGAGAATCAACTGCAGAAAAAATATATAGGAAATCAGATCAGAAATAATCTCTGAGGTAAAAAAGAAAGGATAAATTTAGTGAAAGAATTAATAACTGCTCCTCAAGAAGATACTGATAAAAATAGAGGAGATTAAAAAAATGATACAATCACTGAATGAGCAATATAGAAAAGAAATATATCACATGAAGCAGAGTCAAAGAGATATAGACAAAATTAAAATTTGAATCACAATCTTGCAAAACTGTTTGGGTGAAAGTGAAGATAGAGTTTCCGATCTTGAAGATACCATCACAGCTAGTGAAAAGATAAGAAAAGATCTCTTAAGAACAACTAGGATGCAGGATAAAATAATTCAACAGCTGAAAGATGATGCAAAAATGAACAACATGGACAAATAGGCATCAATGAGAAAGAAAGAGAATACAAATGATATAAAAAGAATATGGGGAGAATAAATAGCAGAAAATTCCCAAAACATGGGAAAACAATCTGACATTCAAGTAACCGAAGCATATGTAACTCTAAATAACATCAAGCCCATTAAAAACACAATGAGACATAAAATAGTCAAGATCCAAAAACCAAACACAAAAACAACATACTGAAAACCTCTGGGGAAAAGAAAGAGATCACATTTAAAGGAAAATCTATCAGAATGATAGCAGACTTCTCTTCACAAACTATGAATTCAAGAACATGGGACAGAGTATTTTAAGTCCTCTATGAAAACGAATTCCATCCCAGACCACTATACCCGGCAAAACTCTATTTCAAGTTTGCTGGGGAAGTGAAATACTTCCATGACAAAGAACAACTAAAGAATTTCATGACAACAAAATCAACCCTTCACAGAACACTAAAAGATATCACAGAGAGGGACAAAAATGATCAGAACTCCATGAAGGAGAATGAAAAGTACCCATGAAATAGGACAAACAATTAAACACAGGAAAAAAAAGGAGTAAACAACAGCAGGTAAATAGCATGTTAATCATAAGTCAATACATTTCAAATATAACCATCAATGTCAATGGATTCAATTCACTAATTAAAGGAAATGGACTGGCACAGTGGATTAGGAAGGGAAAATCCAACAATATTTTATATACAACAGACATGTTCAATTCATAAAGATATTCATAGGCTGAAAGTCAAAGAATGGAAAACAATACTACATGCCACAGCACCTCAAAAAAAAGCAGGAGAAGAAATCTTGTTGTCAGACAGTATCAACTTCAAACCAAGAATGATCAAAAGAAATAAAGAAGACCAATATGTACTGGTTAGAGGAAAAAGTAGTATTCATAAATATGTATGCACCAAACACGAGAGCACCCATTTATATAAGACCAATCTTAATGGAAATGAAAAATCTAATATCCAATACTATAACTAAGAGGAGACCTTAAAACCCGCTTGTCCAAAAAAGATAGGTCAAGCAGACAAAAAATTAATGAAGAAGTAGCAGAACTGAACCTGAGCTTGGCGCAAATAGACTTAGTGGACATATACAGTGTGTTCCACGCCACCACAGCTGAACATTTTTTCACCTCCACATGGATCATTTTCTGAAATATAGACTACATAATAGTCCATAGGTCATGCTAAACTATATGCAAGAAAACAGAAATTATCCCATGCATATTATCTGACTACAATGCAAAGAAACTGGAAAAATGAAAAAAGAAATACCAGAAAAATCAAATACATACATGGAAATGAAACAACACCCTCCTGAGCAACTAATGGGTCACTGATAAAATTAAACAAGAAATTGAACAATATCTACAATTCATTGAAAATTCAAGCACAAATTATTGGAATTTATGGGATGTGATGAAAGCAGTTCTTAGAGGGAAATTTTTAGCTATGAACTTACACATTAGCAAAATATAATGGGAACAAATACACACCCTAATGCTACACTTCCAACATCTAGAAATGGAAGAGCAAACCAAACCCAAAGCCAAAAGATGGAACAAACCATAAAGATTAGAGTGGAAATTAATTCAATTGAGACGAAGAAAACAAGTCAAAGTAGTAATGAATCTAAAAGCTGGTTCTTTGGAAGTTTAAATAAAATTGCTTTTGTTTTCTTTCTTTTTTTTTTTTTTTTTGATATTTTTGGTGAAACTGGGGATTGAACTCAGGCCCTTCCACTTTCCAGGGAAGTATTTATTCCACTGGGCCATCTCCCCGGCCCAATTAAATAAAATTGCTAAGCCCCGAGCTTACTTCATCTAAAAGAGGAAAGAAAAAATTCAGGAAAAAGCGATAAAGTATGAAAAGGGTGTAATTACCACAGACATAGTGGAAATTCAGATCTTCAGTAGGTACTTGGAGAATCTTTACTCTGACAGAATCAAAGACACAGAAGAAATGGACAGATTCTTAGAAAGGTACAAATAACCAACACCTAATCAAGAAGATAAAAGATCTCGGAATAACCCAATAACAGCCAATAAAATACTAAAAGTAATAAAAAAAAACCCCTAACAACAAAGAAAAGTCCAGGCTCTGATTTATTCATAGCTGAACTCTATAAGAAATTTGAGAAACATATAATCCATATACTCCTCAAACACTTCAATGAAATTGAAAAGGAAGCAATCCCCCCAAAATTGTTCCACCAAGCAAATATATTACTGCTGCAAAATCCTGGGAAAGACATAACTAAAAAAACAGAACTATAGGCCAATCTTCCTTGTGGACATACTTGCAACAATCCTCAATAAAGTGCTAGGAAACAGAACATAGCAAATTGTCAAAAAGATTATAGAAGACCAGGTAGGATTTATCCTAGGTATGCAAGGATGGTACACTATATGCAGATCTGTAAATGTAATACACTATATCAATGGAGCCACATCCAAAAACCACATGATCATCTCGATTGATGCAGAAAAGTCAGTTGACAAAGTCCAACACTCATTCATTTTCAGAGTCCTACAGAAAATTGGAATAGATGGCCTCTACTTCAATCCGAGGAAAGCCATCTATGAAAACCCAAAGGCTAAAAGAATTCTAAACGGGGAAAAACAGAAAACTTTTACTCTCACATCTGCTACAAAACAAGGAGGACCTCTACCACCCCACCTATTCAATATACTTCTGGTATCATTAGTTAGAGCCATTAGACAAGAGAGAAATAGAAAGAATAAGAATACGTAAAGAAGAATTTAACCTATCAATATTTGCACATGACATGATATTTTATCTGCAAGACCCAAAAAACTCCACCAAGAAGCTACTAGAATTAGTGAACAAATTCATGAGGCCCAGGGAGATGGTTCAGTAGAGTAAGAGCATCCATGGCAAGCACAAGGGTGTGAGTTCAATCCCTGGTTCTGCAAAAAATAAGTAAATAAAAATAAATTCAGGAGCTTAGCAGTATAGAAAGTCAATACACAAAAGTCAATGCATTACTCTACACAGATGAGAAACACACTGAGAGGGAAGTTAGAGAAACAATACCTTTTACAATGGCACCAAGGAAAATGAAATAACTTGGAATTAATCTAACTAAAGAAGTCAGAGATCTATTCAATGAAAATTACGGTAATGTGAAAAAAGTGATCATAGAGTATTTCCAAAAATTGAAAGATATTTCCTGCTCCTGGACAGGAAGAACCATAATTGTGAATATGAACATAATCCCAAAATTTCTGTACAGATTTAATGATATACCTATAAAAATAACAACAACATGCCTCTCAGACCTAGAGAAACCATTCCTAAAATTTATTTGAAACCAGGAAAGACTTAGAATAGCAAAGTCTATCCAGGGTAAAAAAGACAAGGCAAAACACATTGTAAATTTTGACTTGATATTATACTGCAAAGATACCATGATAAAATCAGCACGGTATTAGCAAAAAAATACTCAGACATGCAGATCAATTGAATAGATTAGAAGATGCAGAATCCACTACAAACACACTCAGCCATGTTATCTTAAAAAAAAGGGCCAAACATGCTTACTAGAAGAAAGATAACCTCTTTAAGAAATGGTGCTGGAAAAACTAGCTCTCTACACGTCAAAAAGTGAGACTTGACCCAGGTCTATCACCGAGCACTAAGCTAAAGTCAGAATGGACTTAAGATCTAAATATTAAAACAGAGGCACTAAATCTCCTGGAAGAGAAAGTAGGAGGAACTCTTGAAAACAGAGGGGTAGGCTAAGAGTTCATGAACAAAAATCAAATTACATGGCTAATACTTGAAATAATTAAGAACTGGGAGATGACTAGAGCTGTGGGATCCTGAATAGACCCAAAGCAGAGGCCCGGCGAGTGAGATGACCCGGGGTCCGCGGGATCCTGAACAGACTCAGAGTACAGGCCTGCTGAGTGAGTGAGACCAACCGGGGACCACTGGATCCTGAATAGACCCAAAGCACAAGCCCGGGGAGTGAGAAAGACAAGGGCCCTCGCATCCTGAATAGACCAAGAGCACAGGCCCAGCGAGTGAGTGAGATGACCCGGGGACCACCAGATTCTAAATATACTCAGAGACCAGGCTCCACATGTGAGTGAGACCACCCAGGGCCTGCGGATCTTCATTCGACCCAGAGTGCAGGCCCAGCACAGAACCCTTCAGCAGAACTCCCTGCAAAGACACTAGAGGCAAGACCCACCCAGCTGATTCAGGAGCAGAACATTTTGCCAGAGAGACACAAAGGGTTCAACTCTAACAGCTGCAGCACAGAGAAGTGGAGCACAGCATCCAGATCCAAACAACACTCACCTGGAGGAATCTGAAATTCATAGATCCAGACCTGGTGCTAAGGTAATAACTCTATATAAGCTCTACACCAAAGGTCAGAAGACTGTGGTATACAAAATGACAAAGAGAAGGAACAAAATGAAGTCTCAGGTCCCAAGTCCACCCAGTAAAATCACAGAAGACACTAGCACTGAGGAAACTGGAAATCACATGCCAGATATCTCTTAAATTATAGCATTGGAAGTAAAGAAACAACTGCAGAAAGTTATAGAAGAAATCAGATGAGAAATAATTTCGGAATTAAAAAATGTAGTGATAACTATAATTAAAGAAGTACTAAGTGCTTCTAAAGAACACACTGATAAAAAAATAGAGCAGAATACACAAATGATGAAACCCTGAATAAGCAATTTAGGAAAGAAATAGAATGAATGAAACAGATTCAAGGTGATATACAGGAAATTAAAACCTCAATCACAACCTGGCAAAAACCTTTGAGGGAAAGTGAAAATGGACTTTCTGACCTTAAAGACACCATTATAGGTAGTGAAAAAATAAGGAAAGATCTCTTTATAACAAGCAGGATACAGGAAAGAGTAATTCAATACCTGCAAGATGATACAAAGATGAACAATGTGAGACTAATAAGCATCAATGAGAAGGAAAGAGTTAATACAAATGATATAAAAAGAATATGGGCAGAAGTAATAGCAGAAAACTTCCCAAATATGGGGCAACAATCTGACATTCAGTTAACCAAAGCATATAGAACTCCAAATAACATCAACCTAATTAAAACCACACCCAGACATATAATAATCAAGATCCCAGAAATTCAGCATAGGAACAGTACACTAAAAGCTGCTAAAGAAAAGAAACAGATCACATTTAAAGTAAAACCCATTAGAATAATGGCAGATTTCTCTTCACAAACCATCAATTCAAGAAAAGCAGGGAACAAAGCTCTTCAAGTCTTACAAAAAAACAAATTCCAACCTAGACTGATATATCCTGCAAAACTCTCTTTCAAGTAAAATGGAGAACTGAAATACTTCCATGAAAAAGTACAACTAAAGAATTTCGTGATGACAAAGCCAAGCCTACACAGACTACTAAATGATGTTCTGGAGAGGGAGGAAATTGATCACAGCCTCATGAATGAGAATGGAAAGAACCCGCCAAATAGGGCAAACAAACAGAGGAGAATAAGAGGTATGCAATAGTAGTCTTTCAGTTATTGTTTTGTGTTCAGCAGCAAAATATTTCCATCAGCACACTCTACAAATGGACTTCTCTTCCACCCTATGGGTCATGATTCCACCTGAGTCTACAGGGCGGACTTCAAAGAAACAGCTGTAGCTCAGTTCCACAAGTGACACCTAGCCACCAGTAACTGTCATGATCATTATGCATGTCCACAACACACTAGAACTTTGTGCAATATCCTATCATCAAACTGTTAGAAGTGCTGGTCATTTACTTGCCATTCCAGTATTTGTCTTATGCTTTACTCTTAGTACTTTTTTGCTATCATGAAAACTTTTTCTTATTTCAATTGTTTTGAAACATTTAATTTTTAATTAATTAGTATTTAATTTTCTGAATATTGCTTAATCTTATTTTTGTTCTAAGATTTATACTATATCTTTGACTTACAATTTATTTAAAACACATTGAATGATATCTTCTAGTATTACAAACTTTTTAAAAGTATATTTCCATTTTTTGTTGACCTTATATCACTTCTTCCCTGTCTTTTATACACACATACACACACATATATGGAGAAAATACATGTATAACCCAGCATAAGATTGGTACTGTGTCATAGAAATCTGCAGTGACCTTTAAATAAGGGTTCATCTAATATATTTTTGTATAGTCCTACATAACTATTATATTGAGAGCTCTTTTTTGTTCATACAGGAGCATACTGCAACTTCTCTTGCCTTTTGAATTATACTCTTTGTTATTTACTATGTGCTACTTCTGGAGTATTAAGATATTTGTATAACTAGAAAATCTTACTTTTAGTTTTCAAAGGTATGTTTGCTAAGCATAAAATTCAGAGCACAGATCTTTTCTTTCAGTCCTTTAACTAGTTTAGTTTCTTAAACCCTTGGTCCTTCTTTTTCTTTCTAATGTGGAATAAGATGGTATTTAATTTTGTTTTTCCATAGCTAATATTTTATATGTATGCTTTAATGATTTTTTTCTTTATAAGAAGTTTTGCATAATTTCATTTTTATGCATCTTGGTATGCTTTTATTTAGATATCTTTGCAAAGGGTTCATTTATCTTCGAAATGTGGTATTATAAGTTGAACTAAATTCAGAAATTTTAAATCTTTTTAAAAAAATGCTTGAAACTATTGTTTGAAGCAAGGTACAATTCCCTTATGCAGAATGCTATCACTATGTATATATAAAATGTACCAATAAAAAATTTCAAGGAAAAAAAGAACTGGTGCCACCTCTTATTGAGAAGTTTTTGCATGTCAAAACAAATTACCAACAAAGTGAAAAGACAACCCACAAATTTGGAAAAAAATATTAATTAATAAGCACTCAGAAAAAGGTCTGCTCTCTAGAATTTATAAAGAACTAAAAAACACTAGGGACCCAAAGTTTAAAGACCCAATCCAGAAATGGGCATCCAAGATGAACACACACATTTCAGATAACAATATTATAGAATCTAATAAATATATGAAAAAATGTTCCATGTCACTTCTATCAGTAAAATGCAAATTAGAACACCCATGTGATACCCTCTAACCCCAAAAAGAATGGTGATCATGAAGAAACCATCCAACAACAAATGTTGGAGAGGCTGTGGGGATAAGGGAACACTTCTCCACTGCTGGTGGGAATTTAGACTGGTGCAACTGTTATGAAAATCAGTGTGGAGACTCCTTAGAAAATTAGGACTGTAAATCCCATTTAAACCATCTATTCCCCTACTAGGAATGTTCCCTGGCGAACTGAAAGTGTCATATCATAGAGATATATGTACACCTATGTTTATAGCAACACAATTTGTGATATCCAAAACTTCAAAGCCACCAAAATGCCCATCACTTGAGAAATGGATGAAAAAGTTGTGGTATTTTTGTACAATGGAGTATCATTCAGCTACAAAGAGTGATAAACTTGAAGCCTTTATATTGAAGTGGATGCTACTTGAAGATATACTCATAAGTGAAATAAACCAGACCCACACTTGTGAACATCATATACTTTCTCTTCTCTAAGAACTCAAAAGAAGAAATAACATTAGAAGGGTATAACACTATTAAAAGTAAAGTGAGAACTTAAACTTTAAACAATGAAGGGAAGACTAAGAGAAAAGCTAGGAAACATGACAGAGGAAGAGCCATACATTTTTGTCCACAAGGTGCTTAAGGCAATGATCATGGGAATATTCAGCAGGTTTTTGACACTTGCATTTCATAGGTAGATTCTCACCTTGACTATATATGCTGATACCTATGTACTAAGAAACTGCAATGTAGATAGCAATGTGTAATATAAGGGCCATGCTTCAAATGCCTGTCATTGTGATCTTCTAAATACGTACTGTTTGTCATAACCTACCAATTACTGCCATACTTTCTCTCAAGTAAATGTTTATTGAAAAAAAGGGTAATAAATGAAAACACAGAGACAAGAAAAAATCTCTTTGAACTGTCCTGTTACCATGGTGTACATGTTTATATTTGTAAATTTCTGTGAAAAAACATGTAATTATATATTCCTATTTTTTATTTTTTTCTCTTTTCTTCACATTCTGTAGGGTATTAACATTTACCATATTAAAATTGATGGGAATACCTGTTCCATGTTATGTCTAAAATGTTTATTATTCAGACAGATAGTGAGGTTAAGCTCACCTGCCTATGCTATAGGATAATAATATCATTAAACCACTCTTCTTGAGCATTAACAACTTATGTTTGCAGACCAAAAAAGAGTAAAAAAGAAGGGCTGCAAGGACCGCCACAATTTTGGCCCTAGTCATTCAAGGTCAATGATGACTCAGGACATAAGTGAACTTGTACTGTAACATCCTGTTACTCAGTGGTTTCCCAAATTTTCTGATTTAGGAGACTATGGGGCCACAGAAGAAGGTGACTGATGATGTAGAGTGTGCCTAAGAAGAGTCACATGGAAAGAAAACATTCTCTCAGGCTTTCACAGACAGCAATTTGGTCAAGCAAATGTCGTGACTTATCCACATGGCTGACACTGACAAATGATCTACAAACTGTGGTGCAGGTTTTCAAGGTAAATCCTGGGGGGATTTGACTGACTTTGTCAGATACAGAAGTTGCATTTCTGTTATATATGTCTTGCTTTCTCCTAGTCTTAACCATCCCGCAGAAAAGTATAAAAACTAGGTAGAAAAAGTAAAGCCATATTAATATGTTGAGCTGTAAAAGACTGAAATCAACAACTTCTGAAGTTGCCACTCCTACTGATAACCCAGTACTATTATGAACTACTGGACTACATTGTATTATTTTGTTGAATTAGTACACCTATAATATTTAAATGACAATGGAATACCTATCTCTGACAAAGCTAAACAAAAGGGATATAAATGAAGAACCATTTTGTATTTATATATTCAAAATAGTCTAGATATACAGCTACTTTCTCTGAATTCAATGAAAGATTTGTACTAGTACTTTTTGGACAGGGCGTCATGTCTGCATCTTGCACTATGAATAATTACTATGACGAAAACAATATGCAGTGCATTACTCATATTAACTTTGCTACTATCTAACTTTGAAACGGTCTAATTGGTATTTGTTTCTCAATAAAAGTAATTTTAAAAAGTAATTAAGATGTCCTGAAATGTAGGAGAAATATCATATCTCATATCATAATATTAACATTTGTGTTTATTAATGGAATGTCAAATAAAAATTATTAAAAATTTTGAAAAAAAGATATACAGCTACTTTCTCTTAGTTCAATGAGAAGAAAGATTTGTTCTAATATTGTTTATACAAAAAATCATGTTTACATCTTGTACTATGAATAACTACTATGAAGACAACAATATGCAGTGTATTAATTATTGTAACTGTCATACTAACTTGTTTTGAAACTGTCTTATTGCCATTTTTTTCTAAATAAAATTAATATATACAAACATTCAAAATATAGAAGGAATACATACAATGCAATGATAAATGTAATGATAATTAATTCAAGTAAGAAGGAAAAATTACTTAAATTGATATTGTTCTCACAGAAGATGTGCTGTCAACTGGTAAATAATGTTACTCAAAATCACTCATCATTATAGCAATTCAACTTAATAGTGTGTGTGTGTGTGTGTGTGTGTGTGTGTGTGTGTGTGTACTGGCCTTGAGCTCACATTGTATCCCAGACTGATCTCGAAATTTCAATAATCTTTCATTCTTCAGCCTCCTAAGTGCTGGGATTACAGGTATGCATCATGATGCCAAGCTTATTGTTACATCTATAAATCATCTCAAACCTGTTAATTTAATTTAAAATGTTGACACTGAAGTTTTTGAAACTTTGGAAACAGTCTATACTTTAATTAGAAAAATAGTATGCACATTCTTTAAAAACATAAAAATGCTACTTTGCCTTCCACTTCTCTCTTCTGTTTATAAGGATAAAGGCTATGAAAACAATATATTGCAGACATTTTTGAACTACCATGTTTAGTCCAGTATGAATTACATTAATCAAATATAGAAATAAGAAAATATACATAGATGGGTGAATTAAAAAGAAACTCAGAGAAACAGATATTTTTTTAACATTAAAAGTTTTTTTCCATTTATGATAGTATGTGTGATTCTCTAGTTTACTGTGTTATGTGAAAAATTTGGTTATTAAAATAACATCACAACAAATACAAGGTAATATGTCATTTAAATTTTACTGTGCATTTCTCTGACTTTCAGTGAAACTAAACATTTTTTCATAATACCTGCTGCCCGTTAAAACATTTTATGTTTTATGTGGAGGTGTCTATTGAAACTTTTAGTCTATTTTAATTAGATGCTTAGTTTTTTACTATAAAGACCTAGCTACTGCACTGCACATGGTAATTTGTAATAGTGGTTTCATGTTGGGAATGCCTGTCATTGTGGTATTCTGAATATGGGCGGCTTGTCATGACATGCCAGTTACTGCTAAGATGTCTCCCGGGTAGGTGGATGTTCAAGAAGAAAGGGGTGGTAAATGAAAACAAGAGACAGGGAAAGGAATATTGTGGGACTGTCCTGCTTCAAGGATGTATATGGTGAGATTTTTGGACTTATGTGCAAACATGAGAAGCATAGAATTCTTTATCCTCATTTTAAAATATAATCTAATTTTTAAATGTTTTTTATCATATTATGTAGGGACTTAAAGTTCAACATATCAATACTTGATGAAAAATACCTGTTCCTTATTATGCCTAAGATGTTTGAAATGCAGTGAGATAGTGAGTTTAAGCTTGATAGCCTAAATCGTTTGATAATAACAATAAGCTTGTCTTCTGGATGGTTAACAACGTAAGTTTGCAGACCAAAATTAGAGAAAAAGGAGGGATACAAGGAAAGCCAACATTTTGCCCCTAGCCTTCTAAGGTCAATTAAGACTCAGGACATATGAGAACTTGTACTGTAACGTCATGTACCTCGGTAGTGTCCCAAATTTTCTGATCAAGAAGATTATGGGGCCAAAGAGAAAAGTGATTGCTGACGTAGAGTGTGCCTAAGGAGAGTCACATGGGGAGAAGACATTCTCTCAGGCTTTCACAGAGAGCACATTGGCCAAGCATTGGCCGTGACTCATCCACATGGCTGACACTGACAAAGGTTCTACAATCTGAGGTACACGATCTCAGGATTTATCCTGAGGGCATTTCACTGACCTTCTCAGACCAAAAAGCTACAACTCTTGTTGCACAGTTCCAGTTTTACCTTGGTCTTAACCATCCAGTAGAAAAGTATGAAGATGAAATATAGGAAGTAAAGCCATGTTGTTATGTTGAGCTGTGGGGGACTCAGGTCAATAATTTCTGACATTGCCAGTTAAACAGAAGATGCAATGCTATTATGGGCTACTGGACTCTTTTAGAATATTTTGCTGAGTTTACACACCTATAATATTCAACAACAGAACTTAAAAAATTGGGATATAACTATGAATGTCCATTTTGTATCTGTGTATTCAAAGTGGTTGGGATAGACATATAGTTGCATTCTCTTAATGAATAGAATGATTTGTTCTAATGGTGTTTGTAAGTAGGATCACAAGTCTGCATCTTGTACAGCAATTAACCACTAAGAAGAATATATGCAGTGTATTATTTGTTGAAACTGTACTTTCGATTTGATTTGAAACTGTCTCATTGCTATATGTTTATCAATAAAACTTTGAAAAGAAAAAAAAATAAAATAAATACAGAGAGAAAAAAAGACCTAGAATGTGTAGTGGATTGTGAAAGTTAGTATTTTGTCATATATACAGTATGAAATAACTTTTCCATTTTGTAGGCTATTTTGATGTTCTGTTCATTTTCTGACTTTGCTTTATAAAAGTATTTCAATGCGGTGTAATGTCAATTGTCTACTTTTGGTTTTGTCATCTTTTAAACTTGTGTTTTATTGTCATCTTCTTAACATCATTTCACAAGTCAATGTCATTAAGATTTATTTTTGTGGTTTCTCAAAATTGTCACGGATTGAGGCTTTATATCTCAAAATGTCTTTAGTGAGTTTTAAGTTGAGTTTTGCTTTTCCTGTTATATAATTTTCCAAATACTGTCTTCAGAAATTGAGATCTAGTTTCTTAATCAGCTAATGAGAAGATTATGTGTCTAGTATAGTCTCAGTAATGATCATCTGACCACATATGTGTGGATTAATGTATAGGTAATTGTATACAATTGATCTGTGCTTCTGCTTCTTTTCTTTTACAGTATCGCTTTAAATATTCTAGATATGCATCATGCTTTAAATATAGAAAGTGTATAACCTGCACATTTTTCATGATAAAACTAGTTTTGGCATGTAGAAAAGTTTCAGATAAACTTTAAAATTGTTTTAATATTTCTTTAAAAATAGTTATTAGGAATTTTATATGGATTATATTGTGATTTAGATATCTTTTGACATTATGCTCATTGCAACAATACTACTGGATATCAGGATATTTTTCTTTCTGAATCAATAAATGGGGTTTCATCATATTAAACAACTTTTACCCACCAAAATAAATTACTAACAGCATAAAAGATAGCACATGTAATGGGAAAAAATGTTTCTTCAGTTTTCCCACAGAATAGGGACTCATTTCTCAATTTTATAAGGAAGTATACAAAAAATCTTAAAACTCAAATTAAAAAACTCAATCCAAAAATGGACATCTGAAATAAATATATATTTCTCATAGAAGGAAATACTAATGACAAAGAAGTATGTGCAAAAATGTTCACCATCAATGGCCATTCAAGGGATACAAATTAAAACAATGATGAGATCCATTTCATTCAGGAAAAATCGCTATTATCAATAAATCAAATTATAACAAACATTAGTGTGGCTCTGGGGAAATAGGATTCCTACTCTAGTGTTGGTGGAATTGTAGAGTGGTACAACCACTACGGAAATCATTGTGAAAACTTCTCAAAAACCTAGGATTATAGGTTCTATTTAACCCAGCTTTTCTATATCTAGGTATCTTTCTGGAAGACTTATAAACAATATACCATAGAGATCTACGCACAGCTATATTTATAGCTGCACAGTTTTTAACAGCTAAAACTTATAAAAAGACAAATACTCATCAATGAGAAATAGATCAAAAGATATGGTTCATTCATATAATGGAATATTACTCAGCCATAAGCACAGATAAAATTATGACAGTTCAACTAATTGGATCCATCTTGAGACTATACACTCAACTGAAATATGTTGGTCACATGCGGAATTGTTGCATTTTTTTTTCTGTTGTAAGAAATGGAAATTGTAAATATAGGCCAAAATATATAATAGGTATTGTGAAATGAAAGATGGTACAATAGAAAGTGGCACAAGGGATAGTGGAACAGGAAAAAAAGGAAGTAAAAAGATAATAAAAGAAAGATAAACGAAATAATATTTTGTACAAAAGAAAGGGAAAAGAAGGTGAAGGGAGTGGAAGAGATTGGTGAATTAAAGGGGAATCAAAATTTATCACATACAGATATAAATTCCCTGTAGTGAATATGATCATTATGTACATCTAATTGCGTCAATTTATTTAATTTAAAGGAAAAGAATAAATAAAATATGGAATAAATAGATAATTGATGACCAATAAAGAGAAGGTAATTTTACCATTTACTCCAATAACTGACAAAACGATGCTGGCAATTGAAAAGTTGCTTGTATAATGCCTTATAAATATTGTTTAATAAACATATACAAAAAAGAATTCAATTTTTTGGACAGAACAAGTTGCAGTAACATATTTTTAAATGAACTCAAAATTTTGAAGACTTCAGGATGCTTTTCTTACACGATTTAAGTGATCTACAGGTCCGCATCCCCCATACATAATGACTGATTTTTCTCAGCATTTGTCTTATATTTATTTATTTTTAGACAACCTGATAACATATAGCTAACCAAGAATTCTTACAGGATCTAAGTTTCATACACTATCAATTCTTCCACATTTCTTCTTTTCTTGTCATTCAAAGAAGTAAAATTCCTTCAATTTTATTTATTTTGGTCCTCTGAAAGACAAAGTGAAACTCATTTATTTCCCATTGACTTAAAAATCTACATTGTGATAAAGTTCAGAATGGCTAAGTTTTCATCGAATCTTTCCAAAGGAATATTCATGCCTACAATTAATCCAAGTTGATCTATTTTAGTTCAAATATTTCTATTTCCCAATGATACTTTCTTTGTCATTTGGATTTAAGTGAAAAGTATAGTTTTTGGGGGGAGGTACCGGGGCTTGAACTCAGGAACTTGCACTTGCCAGGCAAGCACTTATTCTATTGAGCTATCTCCCCACCCCTTATGAAAAGCAAATTTTGCTACATAGATTTTGAAATACTTCCTTAATCTACTTGTTTAATAGCAATGATAAGATATATTACACTACAGAGTATCACAAACCAAACTATACATTACGTACTTAATATTGATGGCTACATTGTGGTACACTACTCAGACATATTTAATTTATACTTATCCATTTTTTAGAGCTTCTCAGTCATGCAAATTCAAATACTTGTAACTCTACAAAATGTCCTTTTGCCTGCAGTTTTTCTTCCTTTCCAAAGTTTCATTAGCAAACATGCAAATTAGGATAATATTTAAATCCAAATATGAAAAATTTATATTTTAATGCTATGATTCACCAAATTTGTTATTAATGAAAAAGATTAAATATTTTTAAAGAAATGTTTATGTCAACCTTTCATTTCCCAATGCATTTCTTCCTTTACCTTCCCTACACCTGAAGGAATGCAGCAATAACTTTCAGTTCAACATAAGAATATAGGTTTGTGAATTACATTTCTGGCAATAAATATTGAGGGTCTTGTAGGAATACCTTGAGCACTGATTTACAGTAGTCTTTACTTTGTCAAGTTACAAGTATTCCTTTTTTGTGTGTGTGACCAATGTAGCCCACCCTGGAAACAGGCCTGGCACAACATGTGGTACTGAGGATTGAACCACTGTCCCAATGCACTTGCCTAAATTTGCCTAAGCAGGAGCTTTAGACCATAGAGCTACCTCAGCCACCCCCAAGTTACAGGTAATTATAATGACTTTCAATCAATGAACTTCAGTGTTATAAGCTAGGGTATATTTCTCCTTTGAGTCCTGGTCTGCATTAATTTTCTCTCATTGTTATGAGAAAATACCCAACTGGCAAAATTAGCAAAGGAAAAGTTTGTTTAGTGCATAGTTAGTGAAAATTTCAGTCCATACTCAGATGGCTCTAAGGCAGAGTAGCACATAGAAGAGGCAAGTCATTCTTTCTGGTGGAAACAGCAAAAAGCAAAGGAAGTAGCAACAGCTGTGGTAGCTAGCAAGCTTCTCTCACCTCCTTACATTTGAATGCGGAATATCTGCGCCAGGGCATGTGTAACAGTCACACTCATAATTCCAGTTTTGGATTGAGACTTACAAACTCTTGAAGCTGCCCCATGGCTGCATGAGGCTTTTGGGAGACAACTAGACACAAACTGTAACATTCTTCCCCTTGTTCCTCAAAGACTCATGCATATCCCTTTATGCAAAAGACATCTTATTCCATCTGTAAAAGTTGCTAAAATCCTACAGTTCCAGCACTGCTGAAAAGTCCAATCCCCAAGTCTCCTCTAAGATCTAAGGCAAAGTCTTAGGTATGAAGCCTGTACAAATGAGAAGTTAAACACTTTCAACCTTTAATGGCTAAAGAAAAACATCAACATTCCAAAAGGTACACACAGCAGGATACCAAGAATTGGGTCCAAAGCAAATCCAAAATCCAGAAAGGCAAACATTGTGTCCTGTAGTTTCATGTGGAACATCCGAAGCAATCTGTGGCAAATTTTCAGTTACATGTGGCTTCACTTCTGCCGCTAGCACCCATGGCTTCTCTCTTAGGCTAGCTTTTCTCCCGGCATGCAACTTCGCTTAGATGATCCATGTTTCTGGATTTTCTAAACTTTTGGCAATTCCACTGCACATTAGGCTTCTCAATCTGCTTCACACACTGCCCTCCCAGGAGCACAATACTTTGGCCTTCTGAACTCTAGGTAGAAGCCTTCTTAACCTTAGATTTCTTGCATTGTGCATGTGCCTAAAACAAATGTCACATGGATGATGCCAAGGTCTGTTTCTAGCTGGAGCAGTAGCCAGGCTTGCTTCTCTCTTGGCTGTAGGGTCAAGTGCCTGGATCACTGAGCACTCTGAACCTGATTCTGAGGACAAATTCTCAATGATGCTACCATTCTGGAACCTGTTGTGGCCACTGTCACAATTCTGGAAGAAATGTGGTACTCTTTGACTTTCTCCCCAAAGCAAAGTCCCTCATCCTTGCAGTTCTAAGGTTGCAAGGGGCAGAGACCTGCCACCTCCTGTGATGCCTTCAGGCTATCTTCTCATTCTCTAATTCTTTCTCAGAAATGGAGATCCTCTCAGCTATAACTTCACATTCCACAGCTTCATTGACACTCCTTTCTGGGAAAATTCTCAGCATTTTAAATCATCCTGCTGGATCCTTCACTCTTGATTGTCCACAGAAGTCTGACTAAAAGCCCCAAATAATAGCCATGGCAGACACTGCTTCAACATTCCACACCCTTGAAATTTTATTTACAATATTAATCAGTCTGTCATGCTTAATTTCAGTCTCAGGTAAAATCTCTGGACATGAGGAAAATACAGACAAACTCTCTGTCAATCAATAACACACATCATCCAGAGTCCAACAACCAATGCAGTCCTTCATCCCAGCAGAAACCTCCCCAGACTGGTCTTTACTACAGGGAGGATTTTTATCAGCCTTCTTATCTTCTGAATTCTGACCAGAATCTCCCATACAGAACATCCAAAGGCATCCCAGTACTTCTCTTGTAGGCAAAGCCTGCAAACCTATCTCTTCCCATAAACCAGTCCCAAAGACTCTTAAATGATGGTCAAATATAGTGACAGCAACTACCTCACTTCTCTGGAGGAATTTATGTCTCAGTTACTTTTCACTTATTACTGGGACAAAATACCCAACACCCAATTTCAAGGAACAAAAGCATTATTTACCTCACAGTTAGTGGATGTTTCAGTCCATACTCAGCTGGCTCCAAGCAGAGTGACACAAAACAGAGGGCAGCCATTCATGGTGGTGGAAAACAGCAAAGAGAAAAGGAAGGCAGTAGCAGCTGTGGCAGCTAGCAAGCCTTTCTTCCCTCATTACATTTTGTATGCAGATTATCTGCCCAGAGCAGGTGCAGCTCTCACATCCATGCTCCTGCATTGGATCATGAATTAATCACGAACTCTAGAAACTGGCTCATGATTGTATGAGGCTTTGTGGAGACAACTCGATACAAACTTTAAGGATCTTTATCTCCTGGACTGTGTCTGAACATCCTAAACTTCTGAGGCTCTTTTCAGTTAAGTATTGGAGAGTTAATCATTTTTCTTATACTCTCAGTGAACTTCTCTGATCTTTTGTCAACTAATACATCCATGTGAGGAACTCAGGTTAGACAAAAGATACTGAGAGCTCACAGTACATGATTAAGACAACAATTCAAAATTGAAAGTAACTGGGGCTGGGGAGATGGCTCAGTGGAATAAGCACTTCCGTGGCAAGTGCAAGGGCCTGAGTTCGATTCCCGGTTTCACAAAAAAAATTGAAAGTAACAATAAAGTCTTTAATTACATTCTATCATAACAAGTGAGATTAAAATTAGAAAAAATATTTACACCTATGTTCTATTTTTCCATATTTTTCTGTGTGCTGAAAAGTCAAGATGATCATTAAAAACACAAGAAATTTTGGCATTAAGGTTCCTATATTAGTTTAAGAAAGCTACTGTTATAAGCTGAATCTCATGTGATAAAGCTCTAAACTTCACAACCTCAGAATGTGACTGTATTTGGAGATAGGATCCTTATAGTGGCAAATTAAAATAAGTTAATTACCATGGCCCCTAATCCAATCTGACTGGTGTCCTTAAGACAAAGATTAGGTTGCACACAAGACACCAAGGATGTCCATACACAGAGAAAAAGCTATGTGAAGACCAAACAAGTTTTGAGCCATCTAAAACCAGATATAAGTCACAGAAGAATTCAAACTTGCCTACACTGTGATGTTGGATTTCCAGTCCTGTTAAACGAGAAAATAGATTTCTGTATTCTAAACTTCCTAGTCTGTGTGTTTCTGAGTTTTTTTTTTTTTTTCCTAGCAGACCTAGCTAATAAAAATAGCTCTGACACAGAAATATTTCTTTTTGGTTGCTTCCAATAGTACATACCAATAATCCCAGCTATTCAGGACACTGAGCCCCACCTGAACAACATAATAAGACACCATCTCAGAAAAAGAATGTGCCACATATTGTGCAGCTTGATACTAATCTTTTTTTCATGTATTTGGTTGTTACAGGGTCTCTACGCAGCTCAGACTCAAGATGATCTTACAGCTTTTAGCCTCTCCAGCGCAGATTACAGGTATGCACCACTCTAGCCCCCTCAGCTTGCTTGACATGTGGTACCTGGGATCAAAGTGCGGTAACTGCACCTGTCTAAGCTTGCCTAAGCAGGAGCTATACTTCACTTAACTATCTTGCTGTCCCCAAAACCAATCATTTGTAATAATTGTAGAAGATAGAAGTCTCTGATCATGAAACAGGTAAAAAAAATTTGTCTAAATACTATGGGTTTTGCTAACTGGTGAATATTTCTCTTTAGTAAATATTATTAGAACTCCTCTTCATAGAAAGATATTAGTCAGATTGCAATGCAACCACTCTATGACACCTTGTATCATTTTAATGTATATCTTTAAATCACTGATTTCTGCTATAGTCAACTTCTGAAGTGCAGTGGAAGGTGTGAGACATTAAACATACGAACGATGTGAGGGAAAAAATTCAGCTTATTGAAAATCCTCAACTGAAAGGATTCTCAGAAGAAATGTGTAATGAAAATCCTGAATTCTTCACTGCAGTCGAAGAAACTATTGTGTATTTATTGTGCACCAAATCTTCTATAAAGTAAACACTTTTGCCCTAATGGGGAAGGCTCAGTAAAGATTTTATAACCTACATGATCAAATCTGAAAAGTTGCGCATCATTATTGTGCCAGGTAGTGAAAACAATGTATTTGTCACTGTGAAAAATCCCTTAGACACTGAAGCTTGCCCAAGTTAGACCTGAATTCTCCTGGCTGTGTTTTGGAATACTTACCAACTGTGTTGGAGATAATCCCTAGAGAAAAAAAACATTCCACTTTCCTTTCTTTTTGCTGGTTTGACACAGATATGAAACTTTTGTGGATAGTACTTATACTTTCCTGTTATATAAAGTTGTTTATAGCAGAAATTTTACAATTTCTTCATTTATATAATTCCTCATCTTCCTTGGGATTACCATCAAATTTATTCTTTTGGGATGTAATTTATTCTATAATTTTATAATTTTTTAATTTATTTTGTCTTTTTGAGACAGGACTTCATTATGCAGTTCAGGCTGGCCTTAAACTCACTTTGCAGGCCTAGCGAGATAGCTCATCGTAATAAACTCTTCCTTATGCAAGTTCAGGGACCTGGATTAATCCCAGATACCATACGCCTGCCTGAGTCACCCATGGGTATGCTGAGCCAACCACTGAGCCTGGGTGTGGTGGAGCACATCTATAATCCCAGTGCTGGGGAGACTGAAATAAAGAGAATCACTAGGAGTCCTAGCTGCATAGTGAAACCCTGTACCAAATTAAAAACAAACAAAAAACCCAAAGATCTCACTTTGTAGCCCAGGTTGGCCTTGAACTCATCTTGCTTCTGCCTCCCAAGTGCCATGATCACAGGCCTATGACACTTTGCCAGGCTTCTTTCACTATTTTGCAATAAATAGAACAAAAAAAGAAATTGGTGACTCCTAATTTTTAGTGACTTCTAAATTATTACAATCCCTAAGAGATTGTAAACAGAACTTTGATAGTGTTACCTGGGAAATATTTGCTTAAACTGTGTCCTTGGCTTAAAGTGATCAATGTCCAATCCCTTAGTATATATTTTCACTGGAAGTGCATATTCCACACCTTTTAAAAGCTAGAAGATGAGTAATTTAAAGGTAATGCTTTATTTTTTCTGTTATTTATCTTATAGACTTCACCCACTCTGGAACTGTCAATACTTATATGTTAACATCATTGGACTGAAAAACACCAAGCAGATTAGTAGAGTGTGTGTGTCTCAATGGATCATGGAGTGTTCTCTTGAGTGCCATATATGAACTTTTATCTATTGTATCTGACAGAATTTCTATGTTCTGCTATCCAGGTGACACAAACAGAAGCTCAGCTCTACTATGTCCTGTGATGTTTTCACTTTAGAGCCTGATGATCATGTAAAGTAGTCTTATGAAATCCTGAACTAAATTAAACATTTCCTTCCTTAAAATGTACCAGGTATTGCATCTAACAGGAGAGCTGATTCATAAAGAATCCAGAAAAATTTATCTTTCTTATTTATTCTTCAAATTACTCTGGATATAAATACAGAACAATTTTGTTTTTTGACAATTATGAACTCACACCATATTTTGATACCTTTTTCACCATGTACTGACAAACCATAATCTCTCAATTTCTCTATTATCTATTGACTATACCTTTCCACTTCATTGTATATATTTCTAAGAAAGTAAGTGATCTGGAGATGCAATTATGAAAATTAATGCATTCACTTAATTATAAAGCCTTTATGTTTACAGCAAGGGACTTTTATACTTATGAACTGAGGATTATACTTAATAAATACTCAGGAAGAGGGAACACTCATAAATGTATATGCAGCAAACACAGTAGCAGCCAACTATATAAAGCAAATCTTAAAGGACAAGAAAAATCTAATATCCAATACCAAAATCTTAAGGACACCTTAACACCTTCCCTTATCCTAAAAAAATAGGTCAACCAGACAAAAAATTAGCAAAGAAATAACAGAACTGAAACAGAGCTTGAAACAAATGGACGTGGTGGACATATACAGAGAGTTCAAACTAAATACAGCTGAATAAACACTTTTCTCAGCTGCACATGGGTCATTTTATAAAATAGACCACATACTGGTCCATAGGTCATGCTTAAGTATAAGGAAGAAAAGAGAAATTATCCCAATCATATTATCTGAACACACTGCAATGAAACTGGAAATAAGTGACAAAACAAACCAGAAAAAAAACCCTAAATACATGGAAATTAAATGACATCCTACTCAGCAACCAATGGGTCACAGATGAAACTAAACAAGAAATTCAACAATATCTACAATTCAATGAAAATACAAGCACAACTTAATGGAATATATGGCATGCTATGAAAGCAGTTCTCAGAAGGAAATTCATAGCTGTGAACTCACACATTAGGAAAACATAAAGGGAACAGATAAACTCTGTAATGCTGCACCTTCAACAACTGGAAAAGGAAGAGCAAATCAAATTCAGAGCCCAAAGATGTGAAGAAATTATAAAAATTAGAGCAGAAATTAATTCAATTGAGAGGAGGAAAACAGTTCAAAGAATTAACAAAACAAAAAGCAGGTTCTTTGAAAGATTTCATAAAATTGATAAGCTCCTCACTAACCTCATCAAAAAGAGGAAAGAAAAATTCAAATACAAGCAATGAGAAATGGAAAGGGTGTAAATACCACAAACCGAGATGAAATTCTGAAGATTAACAATAGCTACTTGAAGAAGCTTTACTCTCACAGAATAGAAGACAGAAAAGTAATGGACAGATACCTAGAAAGGTACAAATTACCACAATTGAATCGACAAGATATAACCACTCTAAATAGCCCAATAACAGCCAATGAAATATGAGATGCAATAAAAAACCTACAAACAAAGAAAAATTCCAGGCCAGGATGAATTTACAACTGAATTCTACAAGAAATTTACAGAAGATATACTATCTATACTTCTCAAACACTTCAAAGAAATTGAAAATGAAGCAATCCTTCCAAAATCATTACTGGAGGCAAATATTATACTGATATAAAAACCAGGGAAAGACACAACTAAGAAAGACAACTACAGGCCAGTCTCCCTCATGAACATAGGTAGGTTCAATTTTAGAAACTGTATAAATAAAATACACTATATCAATAGAGCAAAAACTGAAAACCACAAGATAATCTCAATTGATGCAGAAAAGGCTTCTGAGAAAGTCCAACACTCATTCATGTTCAAAGTCCTACAGAAAATTGGAAAAGATGGCCTCTACTTCAATGTGGTAAAAACCATTTATGATAAACCAAAGACTAACACAATTCTAAAAGGGGAAAAACTGAAATATTTTACTCTTAGATTTGGTACAAGACAAGGATGTCTTCTATCACCACTCCTATTCAATATATTTCTAGAAATATTAGCTACACCCATCAGAAAAGAGAAATATAGAAAAGGAATAAGAATAGAATAAGAAGAAGGTGCATTATTATTATTTACAGATGACATGATCCTTTACTGGAAGATCAAAAAAATCCACCAAGAAGCTACTAGAAATAATACAGAAATTCAGTAGCGTAGCAGGACACAAAGTCAATACCCAAAAGTCAATAGCATTCCTCTACACAGATGACAAACACACTGAGAAGGAAATTAGATAAACAATATCTTTTACAATGGCACTGAAGAAAACAAAATACCTTGGAATTCATCTAAATAAAGAATTCAAAGATCTTTTTAAGGAAAATTCCAGTGCTCTGAAAAAAGAGATTGTAGAGGATTTCAGAAAACGGAAGGATATTCCATGCTCCTGGATAGGAAGAACAACATTGTGAAGATGGCCATACTCCCAAAATTATTGCATGGATTTAATGTAATCCCTATCAAACGACCACCAACATACCTCACAGAGCTAGACAAATCATTCCTAAAATTTCTTTGGAATCAAAAAATACCTAGAATAGCAAAGGTGATCCTGGGTAATAAAGACAAGGCAGGAGGCATTAAAATTCCTCACTTGAAATTATACTACAATGCTACTGTGATAAAATCAGCATGGTACTGGCAACAAAATAGACCTGAAAATCAATGGAATAGATTAAACAATGTTGAAGCTCCTATGAACACACGCAGACAGTTTATCTTTGAGAAAGGGGCCAAACATACTCACTGGAAGAAAGACAGCCACTTTAACAAATGTCGCTGGAGAAACTGGCTCTCCACATGCTGAAAACTAAATCTTTGACCCAGATCTATCACTATGCACTAAGGTAAAGTCAAAATTGATTAAATATCTGAACATTAAACAGAGGCAGTAAATATGTTGGAAGAGAAAGTAGGAGAAACTCTTGAAGACATAGGGGTAGGCAAAGAGTTCATGAAGAAAAACTGTATGGCACAGGAAACACTTCAAATAATTAATAATTAGACCTACTCTTATAGAGAAGTTTTTGAACATCAAAGGAAATTACCAACAAAGTGTAGGGACAACTCACAAATTTGGAAAATATCATGTTAAATAATTACTCAGACAAAGGTCTACTTTCTAGAATTTATAGAGAAATAAAAAACAGTAGGGCTCCAAAATTTAAAGACCCAGTGTAGAAATGGGCATCCAAGATGAACACACACTTCTCAGGGGATGAAATTAAAGAAGCGAATAAATATAAGAAAAAATGTTCCACATCATTAGTCATCCGTCAAATGCAAATTAAAGTAACATTGAATTATCATCTCACCCCAGAAAGAATGGCTATTGTAAAGAAATCAACCAACAACAAATGTTGGATGGGCTGTTGGGAAAAAGGAACCCTTCTCCACTGCTGGTGGGAATGTAGACTGCTGCAATCATTATGGAAATCAGTGTGGAGACTCCATAGAAAACTTGGACTGCAAAACCCATTTAAACTAGCTATTCTGCTATTGAGAATTTTCCAAGAGGATTGGAAAACAGCACATCATAGTGCTATACGTGTGCCTATGTTTATAGTAACATAGTTAGTGATAGCCAAATCTTGGAAACAACCAAGATGCACATCACCTGAGGCATGGATGAAAAAGTTTTGGTATTTTTATGCAATAGAGTATTACTCAACTATAAAGAAAGATAAACTCTAAGCCTTTATATTTAAGTAGATGCCACTTGAAGATATACTCATAAGTGAAATAAACCGGACACATATGTGCAAATATCACATAGTTTCCCTAGTATAAGTACACAATAAAAGAAATACAAATAGAAAGGTGTAATACAACTAAAATGAAAGCAAGAATTTAAGGACTGGATAATGAAGAGAGCAAGGGGAAGAGTTGGGAAACATGACAGGGGCAAGCCGTACATTCATATGTAGAAGATGGGTAAGGCTATGATACTGAGAAATATCAGAAGAATTTTGAATCAAGTAGTTAAGAGGAATGATTTTCACCCTGACTAACTATATATACAGACACCTGTGAAATAAGCAACTGCACTGAAGATGCCAATTTGTAATAGTTGGTTCTTGATTGGTGTGCCTGTCATTCTGGTCTTTTGAATATGGCCTGCTTTTTATGACATGCCAGTTGCTGCTATGCTGTCTCTCGGATAGATGACTGCTTAAAAAGAAGGGGGAAGTAAATGAAGGCGGGAGACAGGAAAAGGAATTTTGAGGGACTGTCGTGCTACAAGGTTGTATATGGTTAGTTTTCTGGACTTATGTGTAAACATAAGAATTATATAATACTTTATGCCTATTTTTAAAATATATCTTAATTTTTAAAATGTTTTCTCATCATATTTTTGGGGGAATTAAAGTTCAGCATATAAATACTTGATGAGCACTGGAGCCGGGGCTGACGCGGGAGGGCCATGCAGACGGCGGCGGGGTCCCAGCTCGGCATCCTAACGCCCCTTCCTCGCGCTGCTGCGGCCCGGCGGCCGCCACAGTAGTGCCACTTTTGTTTGGAGCGCGCGTCCCCGGCGGTGCCAGCGCTCCCGCCGCGCTTGGCCGGTGCCCCCGGTCCATGCCGCTGCGGGGCCTGCGCGAGGGCTCCGAGCGGAGGCGGCGGCCGGACGGCATGTGATGGGGAACTGCAGCTGGACTCAGTGCTGCGGGCTGCTCCGCAAGGAAGCTGGGCGGCTGCAGCGCGCAGACGGCAGAGGATCCAAGTATTTTATAACATGCTGGAGGGGTGAGCACTTGACTATAGAGTTTGAGAATCTAGTAGAAAGTGATGAAGGGGAGAGCCCAGGAAACAGTCATAGGCCTCTTACTGAGGAAGAAATCGTTGACCTACGAGAGAGACATTGTGATTCTATTGCTGAAAAGCAGAAAGATCTTGATAAGAAAATCCAGAAAGAGTTAGCCTTACAAGAGGAGAAGTTAAGACTAGAAGAAGAAGCTTAATACGCTGCACAGCGTGAAGCAGCCAGGGCAGCATGGCAGCGAAAGCTCACGGAGCAAGAAAGACAGAGAGGTGTGCAGCACTACCATCCCTCCAGCAGCAGTGACCATCAAAGTTCAGGACCAGAAGATGACTTTGAATCTTGTATGAGAAATATAAAGTCACAGTATGAAGTTTTTCGAAGTAGTAGACTCTCCTCAGTTGCCACAGTGTTAACACCAAATACAGAAAGCAGCTGTGACTTAATGACCAAAACGAAATCCACCAGTGCAAATGATGACAACACGTCCTTAGACCTGGAGTGGGAAGATGAAGAAGGAATGAATAGGATGCTTCCTATGAGAGAGCGTTCCAAGACAGAGGAGGACATCCTCCAGGCAGCATTTAAGCACAGCAGCTGGAAGACTGGAAGTAACCCCGCTTTGGCCTCTGATGACTCCAATGGGCTGGACTGGGAGAACGATTTTGTTAGTGCTGAGATGGATGACAACGGCAATTCTGAGTATTCTGAATTCATAAGTCCTGTATTAGAACTGTCTGATTCTGACATCAAGCAGTCTGACACAGATCAGCAGATTCGATAGTGTAAAATTGTTTGATCCTGTTCATCAGTTTTGAGCAAATGTTTAAAAAAACAACAAGAATGTAGCTGTGGCTTACTGAACCTTTTTGTAAGGGGCAGTGAGGAGCCACACTGCAAATGCTTACTTGATTAGGAAGATGTAAGAGTGGTCGGATAGACATGAATTGCTTCAGAATTAAGTGCAATTTTATCATCGGCCTTCTGCATTTTAAGACCAATTTAATGATTCGGTCATGTTATTAATTAAATTTCTATTAACTCTTACGGTATTCCTGTTCACTTGTAGGTTTCACATTTTAAAAATCGGCATTAATTTTACTTTGAATGCTTTTCCACAACTATTTCTGTATCTCTGGTGAAAATATTGCAGTATTTTCCATGAATTCCCAGCAGATGTGAAAGGGGCATGAGGAGGGGTTGTCAGGCTTAGACTTAGAGCAGTTCCCTTTTCCAGCAGTGTTTATTCTAGGGCCACTCCGAAGTCCTTTATCCAACAGGAAGCACAATTGATTGGCGTTCCTGGCCTGAAGTGCTGCAGGATCAGTTTCTTTCTTTCTTTCTTTCTTTCTTTCTTTCTTTCTTTCTTTCTTTCTTTCTT
>NW_004524639.1:10822606-10824660 GCF_000260255.1 Octodon degus
GGAGGGGTGGGGCAGGTAAGGTTGAGTGTTTGGGGGAGGCCCGAGGGGGTGAAAGAGGATCCTGCCTATGCTGCGCCTGGGCTGGGACTGGTCCCGCAAGTGCAGGGTAGCAGGAAGCTCTCCACACACTCACCGGACCTGGGCTAGGACTGGGTCTGGGGGTTCCAGGAAGTCGGCAGAAATTCCTACTCAGCAGAGGGGTGGGGACGTACGGCGCAGTGGTGGGGGACGGCCCGAGGGGGCGGGAGAGGGTCCGGCCCACGCTGCACCTTGGCTGGGACTGGTCCTGCCGGCGCAGGGTAGCAGGAAGCTCTCCACAGACTCACCGGACCTGGGCTAGGACTGGGTCTGAGGATCAGTTTCTATTCTACATTTACTTTATGATGATGTTGATTCTGTCTGAACAAAATATAAAAGCAATCTTTCAGACTGTAGACATTTTAGGTTGATAAACAATAACTTAAAATAGTTTAAGGAAATATGTTTATGATCTATACTTATACATGCAACTATATTGCTTTTAAATTTATATATTAAGCTTTTAGGTTATTACTTTTATACTCATTTCCAGTGTGTGAACTTAGAAAGATTTTACACAAAACATTTTTCTCTGATTTAAGAAGGGAAACATAAAAAAGTAATACGGGTATTTAAAATAAACAAAATCCTTTCTGGTGTGAAAGGCCCTGGTTTATTATACTTTTCTTTGCCTTGTAGTACAAGGTGCTTTGATACAATGGAAATAAGTGCATAACTATGTTTAACTGCATTTTTTGACAGACAATTCAGCCCTCTTTGGCCTAAAGTTTATGCATCAATATAAAAGCCGGGATGTAAAGCCCCCGACCTGCTTTCCTGGATTTTGCTGAGGACTGAGTATGATTTTAATAAGCAAACTTTTTTCTCTTTTTCCTTAGTACTGCTTTTCTGTTCCTTCTTTTCAACAGTGATAGTGCATGTTCTCAAAGTACAGGAAGGTCCAGAAGTAAACAGTAATGTGATGTTCCTGCTGTATAAAAAAAAAAATCATAAGGCCCTTTCAATATTTGAACTGCTAGGTGATGACATCTATAGTTTTATGTTGTCCTTTTTTAAATTTCATAGAAATAAATATGACACTTTAATATGTAAATATAGTAATTAGTTGATGCTGTTATTTATACGTCTTAAGTTATAGCTGTGTCACTGAAAATGTTTAAAGGTACTTTCTTCACATTGCCTGGGTTAATGCTTTCTAAGGTTTATATACATAAGATGTATATTTTTGGTTGGCATAAGCTACTACTGTAATTTTTTGTTCATAAAGAATTTTCTGATGGAATGGTAACTTCTCAAGGTTTGTGAATAAATGCATTTTTACATTAAAAAATACTTGATGAAAAATGCCTGTTCCATGTTATTCCTAAGATGTTTGATGTTCAGATAGTGAGGTTAAGCTTAACAGCCTAGGTTGTATGCTAATAACAACAAGCTTCTCTTTTGTAGGGTTAACAACCTAAGTTTTCAGACCAGCATTGGAGAAAAAGAAGGACTGCAATGAAAGCCAACATTTTGGCCCTAGTCTTCCGAGGTCAATTAAGACTCAGGACATATAAGAACTTGTACCGTAACCTCATGTATCTCAGTAGTGTCCCAAATTTTCTGATCAAGGAGATTATGGGTCCAAAAAGGAAAGTGATCAATGATGTAGAGTGTGCCTAAGGAGAGTCACATAGAGAAAACATTCTCTCAGGCTTTCACAGAGAGCACACTGGCCAAGCAATGGCTGTGACTCAACCACATGGCTGACACTGACAAAGGATCTACAATCTGAGGTATAGAATTTCAAGATAAATCCTGAGGGGATTTGACTCCCCTTATCAGATCCAAAAGCTACAACTCTTGTTACATAGGTCTTGCTTTATCTTGGTCTCAACCATCCAGCAGAAAAGTATAAAAACGAAGTATAAGAAGTAAATCCAGGGGCTGGAGAGATGGCTCAGTGGTCTAAAGCACCTACTTAGAACAAGCTTAGCAAAAGCATCAGGGACCGCGGTTCAATCCCCCAGCACCAC
>NW_004524639.1:10824770-10836405 GCF_000260255.1 Octodon degus
TGTTACGTTGAGCTGTAGGGGACTCAGGTCAACACCTTCTGACATTGCCAGTCAAGTGGAAGACGCAATATTATTATGGACTCCTAGACTATTTTGAAATATTTTGCTGAGTTCACACACCTAGAATATTTAAATGACAGAACTAAACAAAAAAGGGGATACAGATGAATGACCATTTATTTTCTGTGCATTCAAAATGATTAGTACAGATATATAGTTACATTCTCTTAATTAATAAAGAGATTTGTTGTAATAGTACTTGTAAATGGGTTATCATGTCTGCATCTTGTACAGGAAATAACCACTAGGAAAAGAGTATGCAATGTTTTAATTATTGAAACTGTCCTACAATTTAGATTTGAAGATGTCTCATTGCTATGTGTCTTTCAATAAAATTATGGAAAAAAGAGTTTCTTAGTTATCATATTCACTTTGTAATGTGTAAAACTGTAAAACTATAGTTCAAAAAGTTATTATGCACATATATAAATACGTAGACAAACCTTTACTACATTTACTTAACCTCAGTCTTCACATGCTGTTTACTTCCTTGAAATTTTCTTCACTTATATTGAAATCAGTTGGTTTAATTTTCCAGTGAGTATCACCTATATCTATTTACTTTCATTATTTTTCTTCTGAAATGGCAGAAAATTAAAAGAAGACTTTCTCACAAATTGATTAGAGATTGTTATGGACAGTTACAGATATACTTACTGTTAAAATTGTCCATCATTCTATATTTCAACTTGTAACCCCTCTTGTTTTCATAACCCTGTCATATATATTTTATTCTCTCTATATGATTGCAAAGATGTACCTACAACTCTGAAAGCTGTGCACTTCTCTACATTAATCTCCATGTACGAGGTATTCAGACAAGCTCCTATTGGAAATCTTTTCATTGTTTAATGGACTAGTTTTACAAATGGTATTTCAATTATGCTTACCTTACATGATACCTAAAAGACATAAAAAATCTTCATATATGAATAGACTTGTGAGATTATAATACCTGTATACATTTTCTTAGGTTAATATGTTACATTACTCCTATATATGTCTTTTCTAGAACTTATTTTTTCTTCATGTGAAACATTTCAGAATCATTTCTTTTAGCTTCCACAAATTACAAAACATTACTTTTATCTACAGTAATTATTCTATATGACACCATACTAGAATTTCTTAATCCTCTTTAATTTAAATGTAACTTATTGGAATTGCATCAAAGTGAAAGTCTGCACAGCAAATGAAATAATCAAGTGAATGAATGCACAATCTACAGAATGGGAAAACTATATTCAAAATAACTTTATCACAAGAATTCCAGTATATATTTTCCACAAAAGCTCCATTGAAAGGAGAAAACCCAAATAATCCAGTTTAAAAATAATTCATATAAATGAACAAAAGAAAATCTACAGATTTATTAAATACAAAAATTGCTTAGCAACATTACTCATTGTGGAAATGGAAACAGAAACAACAATAAGATAACATCTCAATCTCATAAGAATGACTATTCTGAAATCAATGAAAAATAACAAGCTTCTGCCCAAATTGCAGAAGAAAAAGAATTGTTGAAGCAGGTGAGAACCTAAATTATTTAAGTCATTAGGAAAACAATATATAGGTTACTCAAAAATTAAAAATAGAACTACCATATGATTCAGCAATACTATTTCTAAGAATATGTCCAAAAAATGAAATCAGTATGTTGAAGAGATCAGGATTATCATGTTCAAGGCAACACTGTTGCAATAGCTAAGAAATAAAAACAGCTAAACAGCCATCTATGATTGGATTAAAAAGTATGATGTACATACAAATTTTAAAAATATTCAGCCATAATACTGAAATTTTTTCATTTATGGTGACTTGGATGGAACTGGAGGAAACAATGTTAAATGAAATATTCCAGACACAAAAGGTCAGGAGAAAGGTAATCTCACTCATATGTGGAGATGTTCCAATGCAGTTCTTGTAGACATTCAGTGTTGAGTAACTATCATCAGCTGCTAAGTAATGTAGACAGAGATGAGAAGCAAAATTATGAATTTAGAGCCATATCTGTGGGAAAATCTAAATATTTATACGGACAAAGTTATAAACAGACACAGGCCAGCCAAATACCTCAGTGTATTAAAGTGCCTACAAGTAGACACAGGGGCTGAGGGTTCAATGCCTGGACCTGCCACGCTGACCCCTCCCCTGGGGCGCACTGAAATAGCAATTGAGACTGAGCATGGTGGCATTTACCTGTAATCCCAGATCTTTGGAGGCTGTAAATAGGCTGATCACTACAATTCTGATCTAGTAGTGAGACCTTAAACACCCTGTAGACCTTTCCCTAAAATACAAAAAAAAAAAAATTGGAAACATACAGTGAGAGACCCAGAGTGCAGGCCCAGCGAGTGAGTGAGATTGCCCGGGGCCACAGGATCCTGAATAGACCCAGAGCACAGGCCTGGAGAGGGAGAGAGACTGCCCGGGGCCACTGGATCCTGAATAGACCCAGAGCACAGGCCCAGCAAGTGAGTGAGATGACCCAGGGCCCAATGGATCCTGAATAGACCCAGAGCATAGGCCCAGCATGTGAGTGAGACCACCCCGGGCCTGATGATATTAATTTGACCCAGAGTGCAGGCCTAGCGAGGAACCCTTCAGCAGAACTCCCTGCAAAGAGGCTAGAGGCAAGACCCACACAGCTCATTCAGGAGCAAAACATCTTGCCAGAGAGACACAAAGGGTTTAACTCTAATGGATGCAGCAGAAAGAAGTGGAGCACAGCAACCAGATTCAAACAACACCCACATGGAGGAATCTGAACTTCATACATCTGGATCTGGTGCTAAGGTGAAAACTCTATCTAAGCTCTACACCAAAGGTCAGAAGACAGTGGTATACAAAATGACAAAGAGAAGGAACAAAATGCAGTCTCAGGCCTCAATTTCACCCAGTACAACTGCAGAAGACACTAGCACTGAGGAAACTGGAAATCACACACCAGGTATCTCTGAAATGATAGCGTTGGCAGTAAAGAAACAACTGCAGAAAGGTACAGAAGAAATCAGATCAGAAATAATTTCTGAACTAAAAAATGTAGTGATAACTATAATCAAAGAAGTACTAAGTGATTCTAAAGAATATATTGATAAAAAATAGAGCAGAATATAAAAATGATGGAACCCCTGAATAAGCAATTTAGGAAAGAAATAAAATGCATGAAACAGGTTCAAAGTGATATACAGGAAATTAAAACCTCAATCACAAGCTGGTAAAACCCTTTGAGGGAAAGTGAAAATAGACTTTCTGACCATAAAGGCACCATTGCAGCTAGTCAAAAAGGAAGAAAAGATCTCTTTAAAACAACTAGGATGCAGAAAAATAAAATACAATACCTGCAAGACTGAAAAGATGAACAATGTGAGACTAATAGGCATCAATGAGAAGGAAGGCGTCAATACAAATAATATAAAAATAATATGGGCAGAAGTAATAGCAAAAAACCTCTCAAATATGGGGCAACAAACTAACTTTCACATAACCGAAGTATATAGAACTTCAATAACATCAACCTAATTAAAACCACACCCAGACATATAATAATCAAGATCCCAGAAATTCAGGATAGGAACAGTACACTAAGAGCCGCTAAAGAAAAGAAACAGATCACATTTAAAGGAAATCGCACCAGAATAATGGCAGATTTCTCTTCACAAACCATCAAGTCAAGAAGAGCATGGAGCAAAGTACTTCAAATCTTGCAAGAAAACAAATTCCAACCTAGACTGATATATCCTGCAAAACTCTCTTTCAAGTATAATGGAGAAGTGAAACACTTTCATGACAAAGAACAACTAAAGAATTTCATGATGACAAAGCCAAGCCTACACAGACTACTAAGTGATGTTCTAGAGAGGGAGCAAATTAATCAAAGCCTCATGAATGAGAATGGAAAGAACCCACCAAATATGGCAAACAATTAAACACAGGAGAATAAGAGGTATGCAGTAGTAGTCTTCAATTATTGTTTTGTATTCAGCAGCAAAATATTTCCATCAGTACACTCTACAAATGGACTTCTCTTCCACCCTATGGGTCATGATTCCACCTGAGTCTACAGGGTGGATTTCAAAGAAATAACTCTAGCTCTGCCCCACAAGTGATGCCTGGCCACAAAAGTAACTGTCATGGTCATTATGCATGTGCACAACACACTAGAACTTTGTGAGATATCCTATCCTCAAACTATTAGAAGTGCTATTGCCATTACAGTATTTATCTTATGTTTTACTCTTAGTACTTCTTTGATGTCTTGAAAACTTTTTCTTAGTTCTATTGCTTTGAAACATTTAATTTTTAATTAATCAGCATTTAATTTTCTGAATATTGCTTAATCTTAATTTTTGTTCTAAGATTTAAACTATATCTTTGACTTAGAATTTATTTAAAAGATATTTATGATATCTTCTCCTAGTATTAGAAACTTTAAAAAGTATATTTCCATTTTCTTTTGACTTTATATTTCTTCTTCCCTGTATTTTATACACACATATACACACATATATAAAAAAACACGTGTATAACTCAACATAAGATTGCTATTGTTTCATAGAAGTCTGCAATGACCTTTAAATAAAGGTTCATCTAATATATCTTTTACTTAGTCCTGCATAACTATCATAATGAGAGCTCTTTATTGTTCTTCCAGGAGCATACTGCAACTTCTCTAGCTTTTTGAATTATGCTCTTTGTTATTTTCCTATGTGCTACTTCTGGAGGTATTGAAACATTTCAAGTTTTTATAATTATAAAATCTTACTTTTTGTTTTGAAAGGTGTGTTTGATGAGTATAAAATTCAAAGAGAACAGATCTTTTCTTTCAGTCCTTTAATTAATCTAATTTCTTACACCCTTGGTCTTTTTTTTCTTTCTAATTTGGAATAAGATGCTATTTAATTTTGTTCTTCCCTACCGAATAATTTTATGTATCTGCTTTAATGACTTTTTTCTTTACAAGAAGTTTTGGATAATTTCATTTTTGTGCATCTTGGTATGATTTTATTTAAATGTCTTTTCAAAAGATTCATTTTTCTTGCAAATGAGTTATTATAAGTTGAACTAAATTCAGAAATTTGAAATCTTTTCTAAAAATGCTTGAAACTATTGTTTGAAGCAAGGAACAATTCCAGTATGATGAATGCTATCACTATGTACATATAAAATGTACCAATAAAAAATTCAAGGAAAAAAAAGAAACATACAGTGATACTTAACTTTTCTCTAACAATTTTATATATAGAAAGCAAGCTTTATCTTCTTAGTGAAATTTCACTCACATAGTACATCATGTTGTATGAGCCATATCTTTGGTAATTATATGTACATTGTAATGATAAACCCTAAATTTAGTTTTGCTTAATAGTGATTCTCTGTGCATTTGTTCACAGACATTTACAGTTATTCCTCATGTCTTTCAGTTCTTCTCCACAGTAACTTTCTACTCTGAAGTCCTATGAGTGTACTTTCTATATGATTTATTATCATATATTCATACCTCCTGACTTTCATTATAATATTTGCAATTTTATTTCAGTAATTTTTCTTCCTCTGCCTTTCTTTATATCTTCTATTCTTTTGTTCTAAATAGCATATCTATGAACACACAAGGGCATACCTTGTGTTACTTGATTTTTATCTAAGGGAATCCATTATTTAGATGTCATAAAAACAGTGATCCATATGACTGAATGAAATGGGGGCCATATTCTTGAATTGCCTGTGTTTTTCACTTAACATTTTTATGTGATATTGCCAATGCTGCTTTTCTCCTTTGTTTAGATACTGTTTCTAACAAACAGTAATTGAAGACTTGTTTTTGAGGGGTTTTTAGCCCAGCCATTTCTTTGTTTGTTGTTTCTGCACAAAATTTGACATGTAAATATGTTATATCCAGAAATGATTTTCTGTTAGATTAGGTCCATAACAAGAATAATACAGAGCAGGCCAAATAGCTTTCATAGCAGATTAAAGCTGTGGCTTGCAGGCTCAGGGGTCAGGGGTTTGATTCCAGGCCTGCTATGCTGGCTCTGCCCCTGGGAGTTGCTGAGAGGGCAATTGAGACTGGGTGTTGTGGCACAAACCTGTAATCCCAGCTCTTGGGAGGCTGTAAACAGACGTATCACTACGAGTCTGATTTAGTAATGAGACCTTGAACACCATGTAGATCCTTCCCTAAAATAATAATAATAATTAATAATTAATAATTCTAATTATTATTATTATTATTATTATTAAATTTCTTTGGACAAGATTCTCTTTTTAGAAACTAGAGTAATTGAATTTTACAGCAAAACTTCAAATTGTATGCATTTAAATAATCTTTAAGATTATTTTCCAAGTTATTCTGGAATAATGTAATTCCACTAAATTTTAAAACCTGAAAAGTAGCTTTGATTATGGACAAACATTTTAAACACATCATCCCATTCTAGAAATATATTGCAAGAAGGAAGATAAATATGTCATTCTTTCAAACATTGCACTATATACATTGGTAGATAGACACTAGGGTCATCTGTAGCTTTTTCTTCCTTATATGCATATGTGCATGCTGCTTCCTTATGGTTCTGTGAAAAGGGGGATGGAGAATCTGTGTATATTTCACATGAAAGGCTTAGGAATCTTTCTCATTCTGTCTTGAAAATAATTCAAAAACTTTGGAAAGAAGGGAAGGAATAATATTGAATTGTTAAGAATAAGTATATGACATTATGAAGGGATAGATATATAAAAGAAGAAGACGTTGAGAAATATTTTTGGTCATTAAATACCAAGTTGGTAAAATTTCTCCTGAGTTTTTAGCAAACTGACTGATAAACTATAAAGTGTAAAATGACTAGATTTGATGTAATATTGTATCAAGACTGTAGACTGTGTGGTGATATAAATAATAGAAATTGTGTTTTATGATTTATTGTGGTAGAAAACTCCCTAAAAGACTTTCAGCAAATACACATAGATATTCTGGGAAACATTCCAACACATCAGGGTTATTTTCCAGCACCTTATGAATTCTAAATATAATGTCTAAAGTTTTAAGTTTGTTGGTTGTTAACTAATATAAGATGTGTGCAAAACACTTGGGATTATGTAATATTGAATCATGGCAAAAGAATACTGAACTGACACTTTGTCCTTTTCTTTGACTGTAGATAACAAACAAGAAGTAAAAAGGCAATTTTCAGAAATGGCAGATTCAGCAAAAAAGATTTAGTGAAAATTACCAATATACACTTGTTTTAATTTTTAATACTCATATATTTTAGCAACTCTGTTTATCCATTAACATTGATCCAATCACACATAAATACTTTTGTTCCTTCAAGGATATTCCAGAGTAAGACACATTCACTAATGGTGATCAAATTTTGTTATAGGGAAGCAAGGGATCATCTTTTATGTAGATTCAATTAAATGCATTAGAGAAGGTCATGTCTCCTTCATACAAAATTTAATATTTCACATACTTTATTAGTTATTCACAGTTGATAATTTAAAAATCTTATTTTTCTCTGTGGTATGTATCTTTAGGTCTAATTAAATTTGTTCATCACACTGCCACTCACCTCGAGATTTCCTATTTCATCTTTGTGTATCTTTTGCTAAGGGTCTTAGACAAATCTCTAGGCCATCACTTACAATCTTGTATGTATAAGCTTTGAGATATTATTGAGTCTTCTTTGGAGTATTCACTAATTTCTCCACTACCACAAAACTTCTCCCGTTTGTATAAATTTCTGTTCACCTTGTCAGTATTAGAACAGACTTCTCATCTCTATGGAAATATCAGCTAACATGAGCAAAATTTCTGTTTCATTATTCTCATGAACATGCAATAATGTAGACCAGAGTCATCACAATAATCAATCACATATATGTTAATACAATTTTCAATTTTTGTCACATGATTGTGCATTTCCTGCAAGTCAGAATATTCCTTTTCTTTCATTTTGAAAAAGCAAACCATACACTTAAGGATGGTAAAAATATTATTGGAATCATAACTTGTGACATCTCACTAGAGAGAAAAGTGTTACAATAATAATTTCTGTCATCATTCAGTTAATATTTATTTACTGACTTCTGTATTCCTGATGATGAATCACTGAAGGAAAAGACAAAATTTATATTTATCAAGTATATGGAATTTCACTGACAAGGCAAATAAATATATGTGCAATATGCATCATAAACAGATTTAAATAAATTATACTGGTAAGTAAGAAGAGAATATATGTCTTTGGTAGTAGAATGACTTTACTTATTTTTTTCTTTGTTTTCCATAATTTTACTGAGTAATAAATAGCAATGAGACAGTTTCAAATCAAATTGGTAGGACATTTCCAATAGTTAACACATTGCATATTGATTTCCTTGTAGTTATTTGTTGTACAAGATGCAGACAGGATATCCTTTTTACAAACACTATTAGAACAAATTGCACTATTCCGTGAATTAAGAGTCTGTAGACATATATCTATCCTAACCATTTTGAATACACAGATACAAAATGGTCATTCGTCCATAACTTCTTTTTATTTAGTTCCATCATTTAAATATTATAGGTGTGTGAACTAAGCAAAATATTCCAAAATACTCCTGTAGTCCATAATATTATTCGGTCTTCCACTTGACTGGCAATGTCAGAAGTTGTTGACCTGAGTCCCCTACAGCTCAACATAGTAACATTGCTTTATTTCTTTACTTCATTTGTATACTTTTCTCCTCGATGGTGAAGACCAAGATAAAGCAAGACCTATGTAACAAGAATGTAGCTTCTGAATCTGATAAGTTCAGTCAAATCCCCTCAGGATTTATCCTGAGATAGTGTGCCTCACATTGTAGATCCTTTGTCAGTGTCAGCCAAGTGGATAAGTCTCAGCCATTGCTTGGCCAATGTGCATTTTGTGAAAGCTTGAGCAAAAGTTTTCTCTCCATGTGACTCTCCTTAGGCACACTTTACACCATTGATCATTTTCCTCTTTGGAATTGTAATGGATCCTGGTTTGTCTTTGTTGCCCAGAATTGCCTTTTCTATTCCAGGTATTTTCTCCTTCTACATGCATTTTAGGAATGATTTCACTAGGTCTGTGAGGTATGTTGGTGGTAGTTTGATAGGGATTGCATTGAATCTGTACAGCAAATTTGGGAGTATGGATATCTTCACATTTTTGGTTCTTCTTATCCAGCAGCATGGAATATCTTTCCATTTTCTGAAATCCTCTATGATCACATTTTGTAGAGTACTGTAATTTTCTGTGAAAAGATCTTTGACTTATTTATTCAGATGAATTCCAGTATATATCATTTTCCTCTGTGCTATTATAAAATATATCATTTCTCTAATTTCGCTCTCAGTGTGTTTGTTGTCCGTGTAGAGGAATGCTATTGACTTTTGAGTATTGACTTCTTATCCTCATATGCTACTGAATTTCTGTATCAATTCTCATAAGTTCTTGCTGGAGGTTTTTGGGTCTTCCAAGTAAAGTATCATGTCATCTGCAGCTAATGATAATTTAAATTCTTCTTTACCTCTTCTCATTCCTTTTTATTTCTGTTGTCTAATGGCTCTAGCTAATGATTCCAGAAATATATTGAATTGGAGTAGCGATAGAGGACAACCTTTTCTTGTACCACATCTAAGTGTAAAAGATTTCAGGTTTCCCCATTTGGAATTATGCTACATGGTGGGTTTTCATAAATGGCTTTTACCAGATTGAAGTAGAGGCCATCTATTCCAATTTTCTGTAGGACTTTGAACATGAATGTGTGTTGGACATTTCAAAAACCTTTTCTGAATCAATTGAGATGATCATGTGGTTTTTAGTTTTCACTCTTTTGAAATAATGTATTACATTTATAGATTTTAGAATATTGAAACATCCTTGCATCCCTGAGATGAATCCTACGTGGTCATGGTGCATGATTTTCTTGATGATTTGCTGTATTCTATTTGGTAATATTCTCTTGAGAATTTTTGCATCTATGTTCATGAGGGAGATTGGCCTGTAGTACTCTTTCTTAGTTGAGTCTTTCCCTGGTTTCGGTATTAGTATAATACTTGCCTCCAGGAATGATTTTGGGAGCATTGTTTCCTTTTTAATTTCATTGAAGAATTTGAGGATTATAGTGACTACATATTCTGTCAATTTCTTGTAGAATTCAACTGTGAATCTATCCAGAACTGAACTTTTGATTCTCGGTATGTTTTTTATTACATCTTGCATTTCATTGGCTGCTATTGGGCTATTGAGAGTGGATATATCTTGTCGATTCAGTAGTGGTAATTTGTATCTTTCTAGGAATCTGTCCATTTCGTCTGTGTCTTCTATTGTATGAGAGTAAACATTCTCAAAGTAACTATTCATAATCTTCTGAATTTCCACTCAGATTGTGGTGATTAAACCTTTTTAATTCCTTTCTGCTTGTATTTGAATTTTTTTCTTTCCTCTTTTTGATGAGGTTAGCTAGGAGATTACCTATTTTATTAAATCTTTCAAAGAACCAGCTTTCTGTTTTGTTAATTCTTTGAACTGTTTTCTTTGCCTCAGTTGAATTAATTTCTGCTGTAATCTTTATGTTTTCTTCCCATTTTGGGGCTCTGGGTTTGGTTTGCTCTTCCTTTTCTAGTTGTTTTTATAGTGCAGCATTAGGTTTTTTATCTTTTCCCATTCTGTTTTCCTATTATGTGAGTTCACAGTTGTGAATTTCCCTCTGAGAATTGCTTTCTTCTTATCCCATAAAGTCCTTTAAATTGTGCTTGAATTTTCATTGAATTGTAGGTATTGTTGAATTTCTTGTTTAATTTCAACAGTGACCCATTGGTTGCTGAGTAGGGTGTTGTTTAATTTTCATGTATTTAGGGTATTTTTTCTGGTTTCTTTTGTCATTTATTTCCAATTTCATTGCACTGTGTTCAGATAATATGCATGGGATAATTTCTGTTTTATTGCATATATTTACAGATGACCTACGGACCAGTATATGGTCTATTTTAGAAAATGAACATTGTGCAGCTGAGTAAAATATGTATTCAGCTGTGGAACACTCTTTATATGTCCACCAAATCCATCTCTTTCCAACTCTGGTTCAGTTCTGTTATTTCTTTGCTAAACTTTTTGCTGGTTTACTTATCTTTTTGGGATAAGGGGGTGTTAAGGTCTCCTGTTAAGATTATCATACTGGATATTAGATTTCTTATGGTCATTAAGATTTGCTTTATATAGTTGTGTGCTCCTGAGTTTCGTGCATTCATGTTTATGTGAGTTACCTCTTACTCTTGGATTTTTCCCCTAACCAATATATCTTGGCCTTCTTTACTTCTCTTTAATGTTCTTGGTTTGAAGTTGATGCTGTCTGAGAATAGGATTGCTACCCCTTCTTTTTTCTGAGGTGCTGGCGAGTGTAGTATTGTTTTCTATCCTTTGATTTTTCAGCCTATGAATGTCTTTATGAGTTAAATGTGTTTCTTGAGACCCAGTCCTAGCCCAGGTCCGGTGAGTGTGCTGAGAGTTTCCTGCTACCCTGCGCCGGCGGGACCAGTCCCAGCCCAGGCGCAGCGTGGGCC